>NC_142945.1:8927895-8930660 GCF_046866305.1 Octopus bimaculoides | reverse complement strand
TAGTCAAGGTAGAATAATTCCAACAGGAAAGTTATTATTTGTAAGTCGTTGGTGAATTGAAAGTTGATCAGTTGATCAGATCTGCTTTTACGAGAGATCTATGACGTTGTGTCAGCCAATGGAAAGATTGGGAGCAGCTCAAAGTATCTTTTGCATTACTGCACTGCACTTAAGTTTATTTGTGTCTGTATCATGTGCATGCATACATATTTATATGGACATGTTACCGGTTCAAATCTGCCTTAGGCCCAGTCGGGCCCGTATGAAAGCCATTTATCGTGTTTTCTCATGTAGAAAATTCTCGTTGTCAACAAATGGGTGTAAATACAACGAGTCATCACGCAGCTCCACCTCAATTTCGGATTAGTTATCTTTTCTTCACCCACAGAAACCGGATAAGACGGCGCTGCGAGCAGGCATAAAAGATCGTAAATGCCTCGTGATATTCCCGTCATCTTTCAATGACTGGTAGTGCTATTCGGCAGTTCAACTAAGTTAACTGCGGGGTGACAAGGCTAAGCTGTGCTGTGTATAAATACACAGTTATCTATCTATCTATCTATCTATCTATCTATCTATCTATCTATCTATCTATCTATCTATCTATCTATCTATCTATCTATCTATCTATCTATCTATCCATCCATCTCCATCTATCTATCTATCTATATTTAATGTCTTATAAGTGATCACCGTGCAATGACTAAAGAAAATAATCTAATATTGGAGCATATAAGTACTCGGCGGGAAAAAGTAGGGTTTTCGTACACATACATACATAGATGCATTCATTCATGCATACACACGCACGCACGCACACACAAGTTTTATTGAATGAAAATAAACCAGAATTAGTTTGTAAGAAAGTTCTTCTGGCGGTAATTTGTGAGTAAAGCAAACTTAATTTGAAAGGACTCATTTCATTGGATGAAAAATACAGTAGCCGAATCCGCTTTGGTTTGTGACCGAAAATTATTCCAAAACATTGTTTCTGGACGCTTCTAGAAATTTCCAATGAACGTTATAAAACCCACAATTTTTCCACGTATTTTAGTGACTTTCACGCCGTTCTCACGATGCTATGTCACTCACAACCATGAGTGTCTCATTGGGGTGAAATGCCTCTGACACTAACGTAATAGACGCGACATTGTTCTCTATTTTTCTAAACCTTTTTCTTAGACTACTTCGATGAATTAGTTAAAGAATTTTATTCCCGTCATCGCTTCACAAGTTATCTTTAGAGAGAAAAAAGAAAAACAACAAAACATCTAGAAAATGTTTATCATTACATTACCGTGGCTTCGTCATTAAGAGTAAACAAAGGGAGATTATTCCTGATATATATTTAGCAATTGTAATTATTTATCTCTATAGAATAAAAGAAGTATTAATCAAAATAATGTAACTCTAATCCTTGGCGTTTGATAATGCTTGTTCTATTAACTACTTCAATTTGCACGAGAAAGCCATAAAAAGAAAAGATTTATACGTCACAAACAACATGCTTACACAACATATACAATTTGTTTTCAATTAAAACCTTGCCAATCTGTTTCACCAAGATACTTTATTGTCTGCTTAAACTGATCTTGATAGTTGAACTATTCACCCCTAGATAACTAGAACAGAACAGTTGAACTGACAAAACAACTCATCTATCTAGTTCAGATTATATATATATATATATATATATATATATACAGAGAGAGAGAGAGAGAGATAGAGAGAGACATACTTCTCCCTTCTCTCTCTCCCTATACATACATACAAACATATATACCCGCACACACATATATATATATATATGTAGGCGCAAGAGTGGCTACGTGGTAAGTAGCTTGCTTGCGAACCGCATGGTTCCTGGTTCAGTCCCAATGCGTGGCACTTTGGGCAAGTGGATTTGGTAGACGGAAACTGAAAGAAGCCCGTCGTATATATATATATCTATATCTATATGCATGTATGTATATGTTTGTGTGTCTGTGTTTGTCCCCCCTAACATCGCTTGACAACCGATGCTGGTGTGTTTACGTCCTCCTATACAAGCAATTCGAGTGTATAACAGATACACGTGCACACACGTGCACACACGTGCACGCACACGCACACATACACCCACACACATACACGCTCACACACAAAAAGATATATAAGGCTAAGATTCAGAGATCCAAGTGTAGGTAGCTTTGTAAGCTGCAAAGCATTCCCTGCCTGATGATTAGCTTAGCTGAGTACCGCTCATTGAGCAATTATCACATCTCAGGATCAGCTAGCTAAGAAACATATGTCGCCTGGATTATAGCTGCTCTGTTCCCTATAAATACATACTCATTACTCATTTGTATAATTCATTTAAGCCAAGTCTTTGTCAGTGAGGTAACAGAAGCGACCGTCTCTGCCATTTATATTTTCTTAAAGACTCACCCGAAAAACACAGAAAAACATATGAAAACAAAACAAAACGAAACGGAAGTAGACGAAATGTTTTTCTTATCTTTATTGACTATTGTTATCGTGATGTTTAGTTAAACGCGACTCAATAAAAACAAAGCTGTGTAGCTAAGGTTGTTTTTAATATTTCTGATAGAAACGTCTATCTTATGACACGGAATCAATTTAGAAGAGAGAGAGAGAGAGAGAGAGAGAAAGAGAAAAAAATAATCAGCATTTAAATTGAGTTTTAGCTGCTCCCGTTTGGTACTGCTCGAAGAAAATGACAAACCAAAAAAATAACAAAAAAGAAGTAAACAGAGATGCTTAAA
>NC_142945.1:8917895-8925395 GCF_046866305.1 Octopus bimaculoides | reverse complement strand
GTCTTCGGTGAAAATTGATGCCTGTCCATTCTTTGATGTTAACCTGGCCCGCGCGACGACCGATCCGGTATGGATTCTGGTCTTGTTGTCATCATTATGAACGTATGGGCATTTTAGCTTGGCGGTGTCCATTACTCCGCAAGCTGTTACCCACAACTGTGTGCCTCTACAGGAGATACGCCTCGGTACCCAACATTCGGACACTGACCTGAGCAGATTCTTCTGCTTTAGCCGATGACTCCTTATCTAGAATCTTTTGCTTACTGATGCAGTGTTAACAGCATCCCATCACTTGGTTTAGCTACCAGACGAAGCGTGGAACCAGGGTGTGGCACTAAGAGCCATCACGTAAGAGATGAAAGTTGCCTTCTCGAGTCATAGCGACACATAAGGGCCTGTTTCCCGGTTACTAGGTGTGTATATTCCCCACCTGGACGGGGCGTCGACCCGCCGCAGGATAACTTATTTTCGCCAGCTGAGTGGACTGGAGCAACGTGAAACGAAGTTTTTTGTTCAAGAACACGATGAAACACTCGGTTCAGGAACTGAAACCACAACCTTACGCTCGTGAGTCCAACACACTGACTAGTAAGTCACTCGCCTTCACAAGTGAGAGATTAAGCGTTGGTTGAGGATCAGTGATACTTGTCCGCCTGACCATTCCTGGAAAGGTGTAGCTGCTAGACATAAAAGCTATTACCTCTATTCTAGCCCATCTGTGAGAGCCACTGCCTGGTACTGTATCATTATTATTATCATTATTATTATTATCATTATTATTATTACCATTATTATTATTATTATTATTATTATTATTATTATTATTATTATTATTATTATTATTATCATTATTATTATCATATAGACAGCAACTTAAAAGACACCTTAGCACGCTGGACAAAATGCTTACCGGTATTTCGTCTGTGAAGTTCAAATCTCGTCGAGGTTGACTTTACCGTTCATCCTTTCGTGATCGAGGAAACGAGTACCAGTTGAACACTGGGGTCAGTGTGATCCACATGTCCCCTACCATCAAATTTCAAGCCTATTGTCCATAGTAGACAGAATTGTTGTTATTGTTGTTGTTCTTCTTCTTCATGTTATTGTTAGAGTACATCTACTTACATTACACTCCAATGCATGGTATAAATACATTTCCTATCATTAAAGATGCTGTTGTTATTGTTGTTATCATTATCGTTATTGTTATTATTATTTTTATTTTTATCATTATTAGGATTGTTATTATTATTATTATTAGGATTGTTATTATTATTATTATTATTATTATTATTGTTAGGGTTGTTATTATTATTATTATCATTATTATTATCACGTAGTCTTGTTTGATGTTTATTAGTTAGAAAGTTCTTTGATATTATTAGATATTTGTAAATGATAATGGATATCAGTAGATATTAAACGTCCTAATGTGGCTTTATGAGATATAAATTTGATGTTATTATATGATATTTTCAAGGAATTGAATGTTATTGCCCGAGCTGTGACAGCTTACGGTGACCACGTATATAACAAATTAGGTTTAACTAAACCTACTTTACAACAGAACGAAGAAATGACCAACCGGCCTCAAGATTAATGGATATTACATTAGGACAGGTTAAATCTGTATTGACTTGACGTAAAATTTATCTTGACACAGTATGAGAAGACTAGCTGTTCCTTTCTCTCAATGACATCTATGCTATCAAATTCTGTCTTACAGGCTTTTGTATGTATGTATGCATGTATGTATGTATGTATGTATGCATGCTTGTATGTATGCATGCATGCTTGTATGTATGTATGTATGTGTGTATATATGTATGCATATATATTATATATTGACCAGACTATTGGTCTCTCTCACTCTCTCTCTCTCTCTCTCTCTCTCTCTCTCTCTCTCTCTCTCTCACACACACACATTAATATTTGTTTCTATGTTCGCTTATAATAAAACAATTTTACATTAATCTAATGACTTAGTCTATACTTTCGTAGAGAAAAAAAAAATTATTTTTAAACAAGAATATGGTTGATAGTGACTTCGAGGTTTCGGCTAGCTAAACCTGACGAATATATATATATATATATATATATATATATATATATATATATATATATATATATATATATATATATATATACATGAGGTAGTGCCGGAAACTTCCTGGCTTTGGGTAAACGAAAATCCATGAGGATCAGTTAATTATGATTTTATTCAACATATTCCTCCTCCCAGACACACACACTTGTTGCAGCGCCTTCGGTTTTTCTATGCCCTGTAAAAGAATTCGGAAGGTTAGACCTCCAACTACGCCTCCTCGTATACACACTCACACACACATATATATATGTATATGTATATATATAGGCGCAAGAGTGGCTGTGTGGTAAGTAGCTTCCCTAACAACCACATGGTTCCGGGTTTAGTCCCACTGCGTGGCACCCTGGGCAAGTGTTTTCTTCTATAGCCTCAGGCCGACCAAAGCCTTGTCGAATATATATATATATATATATTCCCCTTTTGAAAGGGTAAAATGTTACACATGCGTACAAAAGTGAATTTCGGAAAATGTCGGCCTTCGTGTTGCTTTTGTAACTTTTCATCCAATAAATATATGTAGATTTATGTACATATTAATATTAATTTTTTTTGTTCAGTTATGATGGTTTCGAAGTTTGGCACAAAGCCAGCACTTTCGGAGATGGGATAAACCGATCATATGAAGCCCCCTTCCACCGGGGGTGGGAAACTGGCACTTATTTCATCGACCCAAAAACGATAAAAGGCGAAGTCGACTTCGGCGGAATTTGAACTTTGAACTTAAAGAGGGACGAATGTCACGAAGCATTTTCTCTGGCATGCTAACAATTCTGTCAGATCGCTGCCTTATGTACAGTTATAATAGAGTAAAAAAAAAACACACTAAAACAATACAACAAAAAACAAATGCAATTTCACATTAACCTGATGGGTTACAGTATATTTTTGTAGAGGGCAAATTTATTATTCTTAAACCAGAATGTTGTTGACAGTTACTTCGAAACTTCAGCCATCCAAGCCACATATGCTTAAATATGTCTGTCTATATATATATATATATATATATATATATATATACACACACACACACATAGAGAGAGAGAGAGAGAGAAATATATACGCACACGTATATATACATACGTTATATATATATATATATATATATATATATATATATATATATATATATATATATATATAAGATATATATATATATACACACACACACATATATATATGCATACATATATATATATACATTATCTATCTATCTATATATAATCATATATATATATACTTATGTGCATATATATGTGTATACACACACACATGCACACATATATGCACACATACATACATACATATGTACGTGTGTGTTTGTGTGTGTACACAGTTGATAGTTATTGCAGCTATTTTGTTGGCAGGTGTTCTTCGCTTTCCATTTCACTATTTTATTAAATATTTTAACACATATAACGACGATATTTAATATTATTACCGATTCTCTTTTATACTTTCAATATTTTTTCGAGATCAGCCGATCATCACCTCACTTCTACAATATACCTGGTAGAACCCGTTTTCCAAGTTATTTCTACATAATTTCCATTTTATTTTTCTAAAATCGTGTTGTATTAGAATTGGGAACTGAGGTCTTGTTTCCTAACCTTCTTTATTTACCTGTGTTTGTTTCCGTTTCCGTTCATTTAAGGTGATGTTTTGGCGACCAGTGAAAGAAAGGAAAAACGAAAAACAACAAAGAAGAAACTTTATATGGTGTAACCAGATGAAGAAATGGAACCCCAGTGATTCTGTTTAAAAAGTCTCCAAAACTCTCAAGAGGTGAAGAAGTTTCTGTTTCTTTTGTCGCAAGACTTGAGAACTTGTTAACAGGCTTTCAACTGATGAATTCTCTCTCTCTCTCTCTCTCTCTCTCTGGAAGTCTAAGGATCTGCTGGTGCCGAACTAGAGTTAAATTTAGCATGAATTTGATGACAATGTAATTAATATATCACTCAGACGAGGGTGAAATGTGTCCCTATTACTGTTGTAGTTTAAACCCAGATCAGCAATTATGTCACCAGTGTATGACGACTGTAGCGCTATGTAACGACCACTTATATATTCTTTAACAAGCATAATCTATTCCAGACTATATTGAAAAAAAGAAATATGTTTAAGCAGACGACGTTATCTCTTGTGATGACGTTTGATAAATGCCAATGCAGGTAACTCTCGGCCCTTGAGTCATCTAGAAACTTCTGAAGATTAAATTTTAAAGAATATACATACATTCATGATGTTTGAGTTCTATCTGCCTGAACGTTTCACTAATCATATATACACACATACATACATAAATATTTAGATACTTGCATAACTCCTTGCATACATACATAAATACATACATACATGCATATCTATGTGTGTGAATGTAACCGTATATGTATATATACGTATATATATGTATAGGTGTGAGTGTATATACATAAATATATACATGTATATATATGCATATAGATGAATGCGTTGGCTGTGTAGTAAGTATCTAGGTGCAGGAGTGGCTGTGTAGTAAGTAGTTTGCTTCCGGTTTTGCGCGTTGGCTACTTCCGGTAGACACTAGGAACAGAGTGGATGGATGTTTTACAACCTCGTCCAATATTGAACTATTGAGAAACCAGCCGAGGTAGGTGGAATTGTTTTATTGTGTTTCATTTGTTTCAGTAAATTCAGCCTAAGCTCTGGGCAATTTCTTCTGCCACGGCGACTATAGTTGTAAAAAACTTTTTGTGTCTCACTTAATTGCGAGAACTGTTGTTTTTGTGGGCGTATCTCGCTTCCGAAAAACTTGAGAAAAATTCTAGCAATTTGTGAAGGATTTCTCTGTGTTCCTGTTGCCCTAGATTACATTTACTGGAATACCTTATTGGAATACTTGTAGGCTAGGATTACCGAGTGGCCGGAATTTTGTTGCTGTGATTTGAACTGTCTTCCTTCCTTCTTTTTCTCTGCTCTGTCTTTCTGTTCCTTTTGTTTGTGTGTGTGTGTGTGTGTGTGTGTTTTGTTGAACTTTTTGTGAACTTTTGTGTGAACTTTTTTGAACTTTTTTGCAAGCATGGCAAAAAAGGGTAACACTGTGTTGGAGTGGGAGGTTGTTCCGCCGACCGAACCCGAGGCCTCCCCGGTCGGAATTGTGCCCCCGGATAGGAGAACTCTGCCAGCGGGAATTGTGCCATTGACAGAATGGTGTGACGTCCCTCCCAGTGCGGATAACGATTATATTATCCTGTATCAGGAGGGAGGGACTGTGAATGAATTCTTGGACCGCAAGTGCGGTCAAGATAGGAGCTACTTGGAATGTGCGAGTAGTTCCACATGGCCTCCGCAGGTGACTGCGGAAGTTATAAATAACAACCTAATGACAAAAGTCAAAGAAAAATTTATCTTCAACGGTTTCTTCTACATCGCCGCAAATTCAGCCCTAACAATGGACTATTGTTTGGAAGGGGCAGCGTTTCTGCTTGCAGAGGAGGGGAATGAGGAAAATTATGATAATTTTAATTGATCGTCCGTTATTTGTGACCTTAAGGGCGTCTTGATTTTGGTTAGGTAGGAGAATGTAGATTCGTAGTAATAATTGGTTGAAAAGCGGGAAGTATTTTCCGTGCATGTTTCCGAAAGCTTGCGTATTTTATTGCATTTTTCCATATTTCAATCATATCTTTCTTAACTTCAAATAACGATTTTAAAATGTCATCTTCTGAGGGTTCAATTCCATCTGTATATCTTTTTGAGCCTTGGAGACATCAACTAATTGAAGTTGAAATGCTAACTTTATTGTGATGTTATGATTCTCAAAGTCAGTGAATCTTTCATTGTATTCTCCAGTTAATAAGTCTATAACAGCTGCGTTTTTTTCAAATGATTTGCCCGAATGCTCCTCTTCATCAATGACCTTTGCTAACAATTGCTAAATATTCATCCAAAATATCCTTTCGAAGAAGAGTTTTAAAAATAGTGAAGTTTTCGAAATGCTTGGGTTTTTGCCACGTATCTTATATGCAAAGAAATATTCCATTGTTTCAGAATCGTTTGTTTATGTAGTCGGCACTTAATGTATATCGGCTGAATGGACGTCAGTGATTGGTTGAAATTACAGAAATACGACAACTTTAACATGGAAAAACTGATGGATTTCTTTTTTTTTAAAAGAAGACTAAGAGAAAAAGATGTTTTATATGACACATTCTACCAGTGTTCCAAGTTTCAAAGTGTTTCGTTAATGAAAAATGTGGCCCCCGTTTTAAAAAAGATCCTATTCTTTTAATAATTCATATTGCTGATTCTGTTCTTCATAAAATTTAATTATCTGTTCTCCTAAAGATAAATTTTTGCTAACACCTGTCCCTTCGATAGCCAACGCGTTTTAAAATGATGCAACAAGTTCACACTGAATACCTCATCGGCCAGCTTTAGCATGTTACGAGACTGACGATGCCGTGCTGCATTTCCACGAATATAGTAAACAATATAGGCGTAGGAGTGGCTGTGGGGTCAGTAGCTTGCTTACCGACCACATAGTTCCGGGTTCAGTCCCACTGCGTGGCACCTTGGGCAAGTGTCTTCTACTATAGCCTCGTATGTTGAGGCATTACTGTATATTAAAACATGGTTTTGGTAAAAAAAAGAAATGAAAAAATCCTTTGGCAATAAGGACGACGTTACAACGGTTACAGACGTATTGAACTCTGCCTCGAACACCTCTCAGCCTCTGCATTAAAGATTGTCATATGCTGCGTGTATAGCTCTAAGATATATTTTAAGGAAATTCTAGGGGATGGGGCTTTCCTATATCTAGCTGCTTTATAGAATGGCATATAAAGTAGGGGGAAACTATTTCTATTATATATCTATATACGCGACAATAAAGAGATGAAATTATGTTTTCACATAAATGCATTCATATAAAAGTTTTACTGGAAAAATATTAGTGTATGTTTTCATAAGCTGATTTTTACTCAAATAAACAGAGAGAAAGAGAGAGAGAAGAGAGAGAGGACCATATTTCACTGTACACGCACACACACACACACATACACACATATGTATACAGAAGTATACACACAGATACATATGTATACATACATACATAGATACGTATATTTGCATATATATATATATATATATATATATATATATATATATATATATATATGTATTTATATATGTGTATGTGGTTAGATTTTAATTGGATGTCAGTAGTCAGTATTACAATGTTGTGAGGTAAGTGAAACGAAGAAATATTTGACAGTTAAATATATTTCTTGCTTCACTCAACAAGCGAAACTTTCTGTTGAGAGATTCAAAAGATGTTTTAAATTGACACATTATTATTATTATTATTATTATTGTTCTTGTTCTTGTTATTATTATTGTTATCATTATTATTATTA
>NC_142945.1:8882895-8912895 GCF_046866305.1 Octopus bimaculoides | reverse complement strand
TATCTAAATGTGTGTATATATATATATATATATATATATATATATATATATATATATATATATATATAAACAGGGAGAGACAGATAGATACACTACATAACCATATATACATAAATGTATACACATATTTGTATATAAATATGTATATGTGTGTATATGTATATATAAGTATGCATATCTATGTGTGTGTATATATATATATAGAGAGAGAGAGAGTGAGAGAGAGAGAGAGAGAGAGAGAGAGAGAGAGATTTATATATATATATATTATATATCATATATATTATGCACATATATACTTGTGATTTTGTGGATCTATCATTCTCTTCCGTCTCAGCGCACACACATTTATATGAGTTTATATACATAAAGAAACATATACATACATGTATATATGTGTGTATGTGTATATATATATATATATATATCTATGCAAACACACACACATATGCATATATATATATGTATATATAGATCTATATACATAATACCTACATAGCAAATGTATACAGACCCTTCTGTGTCTGCATACACACATGCAGCTACATGCACACTTATACGTCATAGACTTTTAGGAATAACACCTTTCTGCTCCTTAATCTTTTCTCCGTATTCTTTCTTCCGTAATATTATTTTTCTCTCTCTCTTATTTGCAATCTCAAAATCAGTGTCTCTTGCACACTTCCCCTACACACATTATATATATATATATATATATATATATATATATATATATATATATATATATATATATATATATATATATATATATATATCTTTCTATGTGCTTGGGTATGTATACAAAAGTATGTATTGTATTGATGCAATATTCTGTATTCAATCGTCCTTGTTTCATTCAAGTAATATGTGTTTTCGGAAACTGTTTCCCACCACTCATCATTTATAACTACAGAAAAATATTCTTTCCCGATATTTTCAGATCACGAAGATATCAACTTTTGCTTGTTCCGATATCTCTTTACAACTTTCTATTGTATATTTATTCTCTTTCGTAGGGGAGTTTATTTTGTGTTTTTGTTTTAATAAATTTGTTTCGAATGCAAAAAGAATTGATAAAATATGTCTTTGAGACCTATGTATATACTTTTGAAGATTTGTGATGCATATATAAACATAAATGCTACATATATATATATATATATATATATACACATACATACATACATACATACATAAATAAATACACATATATATAACTTTATATGTTTATATACTTATTTACATTCACCCATCCTTATATACGAACATACAGGAGAACAAAAACATATATACATACATGCATACATATATATCTACGTATTTATATGAATATTTAGAGACATATATGCATACATACATGCATGCATATACTATTTGCTGGACAGTTATCTATATAACGTCTTGAATTCTCTGAATTTTAGACTCCTTGATCTCTAATTCAATATTTTCTATATATATGTAAATCACTTTGAACTTTTACAAAATATTTGAAAAGAAGAACTAGCAATATCTTGTGATAGGGTCCCCCATTATACTCACGATATAACTACTTTTGTTGCCAGCAATTTCCTAATCCTTCTACATTGTCACTTCTGTAGGTGTCAATAATCATATAGAGTTTTTATAACTAATGTTTGAAGGCACTAATCTACCGTTTGCGACTTCACTGATTCTTCCTCTAACATCAACTGTACGAAATTCACACGTTCAAGGTTTCCCACTACATTTAGAGCATACCCACTCAAATTTGTAAATATACATATATATGGATATATATATATATATATATATATATATATATATATATGTGTGTGTATAAATATGTATATATGTATGCATGTGTGTGTATGTGTAATTATGTACGTATGTATGCATATATCTATATCTATCTATCTATATATATATATAAACGCACACACGAGAAAGTAGATAAATGGAAAACAAGGTGAAAAAAATAGTACTGGAATACTAAAGGTAGAGTAATAAGCCTTTTTTCATTAAAGCTGCGAAGACAAAAAAAGATTTTCTACTCAATGTTTCACGTTACGTTTCGTCGAGTAGTTGCGATACAGATTCTGTATTGCAGAATCTGTATCGCAGCAATAAGGCTGCAATAAAAGTGGAGAACGTGCGGAAAACAGCACTGCTTGGAATCGCTCGAATACTCCGGGAGGTGCTCGAAAAATAAGAGGTGTTACCTTAGTTCACTTGTAGTGAATAGCTGACACTGTAATTCATCTCCAGCGTTAGAAGCTGTGCAAAAGCAATAATAATAATAATAATAATAATAATAATAATGACAATAATGACATCGAAAAATACCTTAGGAATAAAAAGCCATGTTCGAAATTTCCTCAAGACACCTGATGAAGGCTGGAGGATATATCAGCCGAAACGTTGTGTTAACAACAAACAAGATGAAGACAAAATATCCGTCAAATGTAAATAATGTACATAATTCTTCACTTCTTAAATATAGAATTGTAGTATTATCCATGTAGAACTGTAGTATTAAATTCACTGGTAGAATGATGTTACTTTTTGTGAGATAAGTGTTTCCATGTCTGCATTTATATGTATAATCTCTTTAGTAGCTATTACTTTGTCATTTGATACCTTACTCATCTCTCCTTACATTGTAAAATAAGTTGTAGAATTGTACATTTGCCGTATTCTCCATTAATCATCATTAACACAGTAGAAGTTAAAATATAATCTTGTATGTATGAATATAACTAAAGAATAATATCATGTTGAAAAATGTACATAATTATTTGTTAGATTCACACACGGTGATGCACCAGCATGACCGCAGCCACTTGGCTGAAACACATAAATAAATAAATATGTAATAGAACGTGTTAAAAATCATCGATTAACGGAGATGAACTATAGAATTAGATATGAAAAGAAGGCGGCTAAATAGTAGTGGTATTAGAGCGTCAGTTAGAATGACTCACCATATTTGTTCTCATTCCCTGCGCCCTGAGTTCAAATTCCACAGTGACAATGTTTGCCTTTTGAGGCGGTGAATTGGCGAAAATGTTAGAGGGTCGGGAGAAAGGGCTTGCCGTGTACTTTCTAGCTCTAACAGTAATGTCTGCAAAGATACTGGGGCCTAGCTAAATGAGCCTAAATCGGTGGCATTTCTATTTGATCAACATCTGTGGTACAGTGAGGGTGACGTGGATGCCTAGGAAAAAAGTAGAAATTGATCCTAAAAAGCAATATAGCTCAGACCAGCCGATACACGTGCATATGCACCCCCCCCCCCCATAGCTGAAAATCGATCGATAGAGATAAATCCTATAAAGCCAGCCATCGGAGTTTTTTGAAGATAAAGACGATGCAGTAGGATCGGATCGTGCCGTTAAGTGCTAACTGAAAACATCGGACATACGAGGGTTGTCAGAACCTCCCGGGGCTGGGGACACAGAATATTTATATTAAATGCAAACTACAAACAAATTTTCCCTTCGAAACAACCCCTCTCTACTCTAATGCACTTTCCTATTCTTCTCCGCCACGCTTCCATGTCTCCTGTAAAAATTCTCCTGTGATTATCCTGGTATTCTCCCGCAGATCCGTGGTTACGAACCTCTGGCACTTGGTCTCCGGGTGACATTGAAATATTCATGACACTCCACCGGTACATGTAAAGTATTAGCAGACGCTCAGGGAAGGAAAGAAAGGTGGTTGAACATTTCGAGCAGACGCTCTTCTTCAGAAACAGAGGAAAGCCCAATAGAGAAGGAAGACGGAGGAAGAAAATCGCCAACGATTCACATGTGGTTACATTTTGATACGCACGCACGCACACACGCACGCACGCACACACGTACACACACATACATACATATACACGTACACACACATACATACATACATACACACGTACACACACATACATACATAAATACATACATTCAAACATACAAGCACACCCACGCACGCACGCACGCACACACATGCATACATACAAACACATACACGCACGTACATACATGCACACATACATACACATAATACATACACACACACGCACACAAATACACGCACGTACATACATACATATATACATATATATACGCATCACACACACATACATAAATACACAAAAACACACACACACACACGCACATACATTCATACATACATGTATTTTCCTTTTACTGTTTTGTTTTTATTCCCAAGGTTTTAGTCCGCTAAGAATCGACTTGGAATCTCGTAATTGCGAAACGAACATCTTAACCATAAGCAGCCATGTAACATATGATTTTTAATAATTTAATTCAGTTTTTGTTTTGGTGTCACGTAAGATATTACCCTAGTATTGTATAAGAAGCAAAAATAACTCGCTAAAAATAAATAAATAAATAAACAAAATGGGATCTCTTCACTACTTTAATTTACTGTTTGAAGAATATTTATAGATAAGTATCACTTCTTTTTGTTTATCGTTTGTATTTTGTGAATATCCCGTTTTCTTTCTTTTAGTCATTCGAATGAAAGTTTAAAATTTTTCCGTCTAACATTCAAAACCACAGTATCTTGAAGATCTTATCGTTTCTGTTTCTTTTGAGCATTTGAAGAAATATCAAAATATATAAAAACATTTTTTCCTTAGCTATAATCCCTAAAAATATCTTCATCTTTATTGGATCACATGAAGAAATTAGGGAAAACGCAAAAAAAAAAAAAAAATTAGAAATTAAAAAAAACCTCTTATAGAGTTTTTGTTCATTCCTTGAAATAAATTTAAAGGCATGCTCTTTAGTTTTCCATTAACCATTTCAATGTAATGTAAAATGCCTTTTCATTTACCATCTAATGGAATACTCAGTCCTCTTCGTTTTTCTTTTCTACTTCCTTTCATTTGTCTTTTCTCTTCCATGTGAACGAATCTAAAAAAGTCTTCTCATTCTGTTTAAAACATTAAACGATATCGAAAACACTACCCGTTCTGTTTATTCTTTGAAAGGAATAAAAAAAAAATCTAATAAAAAATAAAATCCTTCTTAAACCTCTGTTCATGACTTGATTGAAATATCAGCTCATTCATTCTGCCTCTCTCTTCCATCTAAATAAATTTAAAGCCCTTCGCATTCTCTTTCCATTTGATGTTGGAAAGAAATAGAGTTTGTCCCTTTACTTTTTACATTCGTTATCTGAATAAAAAAAAAAAAAAGAAATTAAATTCCATACTTTTTTTGAATTATTATATGTTGTTTTGTTTTAAACAATAGGTTTCGGATATTTGTGCTTAAATAGAGTTCCAAAGGACCAATTAGAAGTTCACTTTTGTCCCCTTCATTAAAAAAAGACCGCTTAGATTTATTTCAAATAGTCGAAAGAGATTTCGTGCCAGGCTTTTGTTAAGACAAACAAATAAAATGAATGTTAAACAGTGTTTGTATAAATTCAATGGAGGCTCTAAGACAGAACACTTCTCTCACTTGCATTGTCACTTTCTGATCAAACCATTAACAAAAAAAGACTAACCACAACTACTACATTTTAATCTAACAAGACTTAATAACAGCTAAAGCAACACCTGGCGAGGAATTAATAAGCCTTATTGCCAAGAATTTTGTGTGTAGAAATCCAAGGACTAGTGTTTGGTGAATTTAATAGTAATTAATTAAAACTGAATAAATTCATGACGTAAGGACAACAGTACTATTAATATATTTTGATAAACTGTACATCTGCTGGACACATGCAAATGCATAGATATTTTCTTCAGCCTTCCGCATATTCTCCATGCATACACGCACAAACATGTCCACCCACATATTTATATTGTTGTTGGCACTCCGTCGCTTACGACGTCGAGGGTTCCAGTTGATCCGATCAACGGAACAGCCTGCTCGTGAAATTAACGTGCAAGTGGCTGAGCACTCCACAGACAACGTGTACCCTTAACGTAGTTCTCGGGGAGATTCAGCGTGACACAGTGTGACAATGCTGACCCTTTGAATTACAGGCACAACAGAAACAGGAAGTAAGAGTGAGAGACAGTTGTGGTGAAAGAGTACAGCAGGGTTCGCCACCATCCCCTGCCGGAGCTTCGTGGAGCTTTAGGTGTTTTCGCTCAAAAAACACTCACAACGCCCGGTCTGGGAATCGAAACTGCGATCCTATAACCGCGAGTGCACTGCCGTAACCACTGGGCCATTGATTGTCAAACGATGGTGGTGTGGGGACAAACATAGACACACAAATACATACCTACATGCTGAGACCTCCTTCGGTCATGACTGTTAACAGGTATGAATGTATAAACACCCTCGGGCAAGCTGCATAACACAAGTACACTCGCTCATCTTGTTGTTAATAAGAATGGGAAGGTTAAAAGTAAACGGTTTTCTTTCAATACTTTTCTCGTTGGATTGCGAGTTCATTTCCCTTTTAGTCATTTGTGATTTTACTTTTGATCTTCTATATAAATGATGATATTTCCTCCGTCTGGCTGCTTTTCTCTCTACAAAACGGAAAGCTACATTGTGGAATTGTATTATTTATCGACCGACGAGATACATCTGCACCATTGGATGCTCCTGAACCAAGACGAATCGATGCTAGATGTGTCGAAACAATTGTTGTGATTTATTATAAATTCTCAACTACCAGGTGTAAATCATTCGTTTTATTACACACACACACACACACACACACATGTACAGAGAGAGAGAGAGAGAGAGAGAGAGAGAAAGGGGGAGTGCAAGAATGAGGAAGAGAGAGAGGCAAAAATTCAGTGATAGAGCATTGAACTATTGGAAATCGATTTGTACTTTAATGGTTCATAGTGCTGAGATGAAGTTATTTTGAATAGAATTTTCGAGAAAATTGATAATCAGTTTAAAAGAATTACAATTTCAATGGCAGGTGTACCGGAAAGTCTGTAAACAAATATTGTTGTTGCACATTAGCTGTAGTCACCTGATCAAAGCTGATTGGCAGAGGTCCTAAGACCTAATTATTTGCTGTTATTGTTGATGTTGTTGATCCTCAGAGTAGACTGTCAAAGACCTTCAGTTATAACTCAGAGTCACGAATAAGTCTTGACCGATTCCAACCGTGTCCATCTTCTCTTTACTTGCTTTTTATGTTGCTGTTGAAGCTGTTTTCGTTGTTGTTAAACCCAAGCCCTGCTTGGACAGCGTCCTGCGCTAACTACACTCCTCTTTGTCATCAGACCCGCCTTATCTCATACGAGGCGCACGACTTAGTGGTTAGGGTGTTGGTAGCTCATGATCATAAGATCGTAGTTTCGATTCATAGACCAAGCAGTGAAATGTTTTCTTTATGAAAAGCAATTTATTTCACGACGGGTCAATCCAGTCACTTAGCAACGATGACCGATCTAGTACTGGTGCTACCCCTCACTCTGCTTCTAGCTGTCAAATCCTCATTGTTTTGCTGGGGCCAAAGTGTGCCTGTGTCTACTCTCGACCGCACAGACACCGAAGACAATAAGCAAAAATAAAGCATAGCTCATGCTACCGACTCATGCTCTCTTGCGAGTGACGGCAATAAATACCTTTTTTTTTTAAATGTAATACGAGGGAAATTTGACTGCATTTCCTAGAAGATTGAGTAAGTGCATAAAAGAAAACGATTTATGTAAGTATCCTGGAAATATTAGTGATTCAATGGCCTTTATTTATTCAAGGCTGTTGTCAAGTTGCATTAGGTTATTTTTGTAATTAAATATTCCTTTTGTGTGTGACAAGAATAATCCGCGATCGGCAATAGGGATTTCACCATATACGAAACTACTACTACTACTACTACTACTACTACTACTACTACTACTACTACTACTACTGCTGCTGCTGCTGCTGTTGCTACCACTGCTGTTGCTGCTGTTGCTGTTAATTTTGTTGCTACTACTACTACTACTACTACTACTGCTGCTGCTGCTACTACTACTACTACTACTACTACCCCACCAGCTCTACCTATAGTAGTAGTAGTAGTGATAATAATAGAGATCCACTTTAGTTTTACTTGGTATTTTGTGGATTATCAAATTCTACTTAAACTATGGAAGCTTCCAGCCTAATATCTACCAGAATATTTTCCCTAATATATTATTTATATTATTTTTTTTATATATAACTCTATAAACTATGGCGAATCAGTTTATTATATACTGTCAATTTGAATAATAATTTAATATTCAAGGACCTCACACACACTCACAGAGAATAGATAATAAATATAAAATATATTAAAATTAAAACGAAAAAAGAAAATGAGAAATTCTATCTCTGTCTGTCTGTCTGTTTGCCTGTCTGTCTCTATCTATCTATCTCTCCAAGAATACATATAAATGTCTAAATTCTTAAACCGAACCTTCCAGCTCCTGCCAGCATGGGAAAATAAATGGAAACATGAAATGAATAGATAGAAATCCTGCAGCAATAGAATACTGCAGTTTGAATTTCATGGCTCCATGTTTAGTTGCTGCCAATATTGATTTAGCATAGCTGGTGTTGATGAAGCTACTACTGGTTATATAAGTGGTCAAGTTCATAAGAGACAAGAGAATTGCCTTCCTATACAAATTTGCCATTGATTTGCACTTTCTTCTCTCATCAACCAAATAAATTGACTTTGACAGCAACGTAAAAGAAAAAACAAAATTACTCAAAATGCATGAGAATGCCCTACCAACGTTGCATGCTATCTCATAGCAAAACCTAATTACTATTGCACTAAATATTTATTTATTTATTTATCTAAAGGGGAGATAAACTGTCAAACATGACATGAGGGGGAAAAGAGAAGAATGTTTAATTTAGAAGTTCTACTTCCAGGAAGAAAATATTTTACAGATATAAATTAAGAGTAGCAAAGCATTGGTAAGAATTTTGGTGCCTGCTACTGCCAGTGCTAGTTTATTTATTCAAAAATCTAATGAATTATTATGTTTTTTGCTGCTATTGGGAAAAATAGCTTCACAAACTTTAAATTCGTTTTCCGTTTATTATCTTTTAATAAGGGAGAAGTTTTCGTTCTGATCATTTCCTGCAAGAATGATGTTCATTTTAGGAGTAAATTCACCAGATAAAATATTTTTAAGGTTATAAATCAAAAGTTGTAGAATTTGTTATATATTTCAGCCTTTAAAGTTTTAGATTAAATGCTTAAAATTTATATATATATATATATATATATATATATATATATATATATATAAAAGCAGGTAGTAATTTTACCTTGTCCTTATTCTTAGTGCAAATTTTGAAGAGTACAGTTTGATTTTAACAGTCATATTTTCAGAGCTATAATGAAAGTGACAAAAGAGCATATTCGGCATATTTTGCTTTTATGAGTACAACAAAGGTAATAAAGGCAATAGGAAGTGCGAGGAATATTAATGCAGTATATAGGGATCGGACAATAATCGTAAGCCAGTGTCAATGGGGGTTCCAGAAATTCTGAGCCGGTAACTACAGCCTGGAAGACGAGCCTCATCCTGGAAGTTCTTTAGAATTTGACGAGGATGACCTGCAAATCCTGGTGTTACAAAATCCCATCGTAACCTTTGAGGAAACTTGGATTTGGCTATTGAACCATTTATCGACACCTGCATGCCCTCGGAAAAATTAGCAAATTGGGTCAATGGGTTCCTCACAAACTTTCCAGGCTTAATCACTCGCGGAGAGCGAATGTGTGCACTTCTTTGCTGTCATGCCTCATGAATGAACCTTTCTGGATCGAATAGTGATTGGTGACGAGAAACGGGTTCTCTATAAAAATGTCAAGTGCCGAAGACAGTGGGTAGGGAAAAGTGAAACGTCAGCACCTCAAGCTAAAGAAGGCCTTCACCCACGCAAGATGTTATTATCTGTTTGATGGGATACGAAAGGTTTAGTCCACTTTGAACTTTTAAACCCAAATCGAACAATAATAAAGGAGATCTACTGCGTGCAGCTTGAGCGGTTTAAGTCAGCGCTAGCAGAAAAACGGCCATCTTTGCTTTTAAGACGAAAGGTGTTCTTTCATCAGGATAAATGTTCGGCCACATACAGTGAAGATGATATTTCAAAGGCTGGATCAGTTTGAATGAGAAACTATGCCCCACCCACCATATTCGCCGGACATTGCCCTATCTGATTATCATTTATTCCTCAGTCTTCAAAATCATTTGGACGGAAAATATATGAATTCTGTAGACGAGGTCAGAACAGTATGGGAGGAATATTTTCCCTCATAGACAAGTGAATTTTGGAAGAGGAGCCTTGCAAGTCTACCAGATAGACGGAAGAGCATTGTAGAAAATGAAGGAGAGTATATTTTAGATTAAAAAAGAATTTTGTTTATCTTAATTTTGAAAAATAAACAAAGTATTAAAAAACCGCATTATTTACGGGATACATATATTTTATTTACGTGGAACCCAGTGAAATGATTTGTATAAAGAATGAAGAAACGTAATTGAAAACATTGCTTTATTAAAACAAACCGACGCTCTTTCTCTCAAACGCATGCAGGCGTGGACACAAGCACGCTATGCAAACATCTACACGCATATACACGCCTATATTTTATTAAGCGATTAACTTACTGAGTTAATCTTGTTTCAACTATATTTTGTGATAAGATTCTCTTGGAATCGAAACTGGATTTAGAATGTATTTTTAATCCTATAATCAAATAACGAATACAACGCACATTACTTACCCATATAGCGTGTCCTTGGCATCTGGGAACATTCGATTCTTCCTCCGAAAACAGGACACTGTTACCTATGTGTCTATCAGACTCTATCTTCTACTTGTTTCAGTCATAACACTGCGGCCATGCTGGGACATTTTCTGGAAGGATTACAGTCCAGCGAATCAAAGCCATTACTTATTTCTTTTTAAATTCTGGTACTTATTATTTCACTCTCAATTGCCGAAGCGTTAGATTACGGTGGCTATGTGGTGAGAAGCTCACTTCCCAATTACATGGTTTCTGGTTCGGTCCCACTGTGCGGAACCTTCGGCATAAATCTTCTACTATAGCTTCGGGCTGATCCTGCGCGAGGATTTGGTAGATGGAAACTGTAAGAAACCCACCGTTTAATATATATATATACATATATATATATATATATATATATATATATATATATATATATATATATATATATATATATATATATATATATACATATACATATACATATATATATACATATACATATATATATATATATATATATATATGTATATATATATATATATATATGCATATATGGGTACAGGACGTCACCAATAGTAAACAACATGAAATACGAAAACACATGAGTTCAATGCGCAAACAACGACATAAACAAATGGAAAACAGGACAATCTTTGTTCCCCCACCATTGTGTGTTTACGTCCCCCGTAACTTAGTGGTTCAGCAAAAGTGACCGATAGAATAAATACTAAGTTTACAAAGAATAAATCCAGTGGGGTCAGTTTGTTCGAGTAATAGCATTGCTCCAGCATGGCTGCAGTCAAATGACTGAAACAAGTTAAAGAACGAACAAATAAAAGAATATATGCGACGGGCTTCCTTCAGGTTCCGGCTACCAAATCCACTTACTAGGCTTTGGTCGGCACATAGACTATAGTAGAAAATATATATGTGTGTGTGTGTGTGTGTGTGTGTGTGTGTTTATGAAGGATATTGAAGCAAAATCTGTGATCGACGTAGAAAAATGCTAAGAAGCAAAGATGCAAACAGAAGGATTCGAAATATACAGTAATGGTACTAGGTGTGTGTGTATACATGTATATATATATATACATACATACATATATATACACACTCATACATGTGTAGGTACATATACCTACAAACATACAAATATATAATATATAAAGGACAAAAATACGTGCGATGTTTAGGACAAAAAGTAAATAATCTGGGTAGCAAATAAAATATGTTATTATATTTTGCCATAATATCGAAATGGTGGAACTGAAAGAAAATATATTACAACGATTTCCTATAAAATATAATATATAAATTATAGACTAACTTAGGCATTCATTTTGATTCGTTATATTTTCCTTCGTATTTTTTTTCGTGTTATATAGATTTTCTCCAATTTTGAAAATATATTTAGCAAGATTAGGATAATATATTAACATGTATATGTTTGTTTAGGTGTATGTGTGTATGTGTGCATGTGTATGCGTGTGTGTGTGTTTTTGGTTTCTATGTATTATTGATATATGTGCTTCCACATTATATTCATATATATTTGCACACACACACACACAAATGTATATACATTCACACATTGTACCTTCATATGTATACAGCTATGAATATTGTGAAAAGAAATGATTTATCAAAAGTCTAGTGACAAATATTGTTAATAATTTTCTTGTCAGTGAGTTCGAAGTTTGGCCAGGAGGTGCCTTTGACAATAAAATGATTTTCTGTTTTGCCGTTTATGGGGATGGCCACTTCTCTATAGATAAGGCGGTTTGGTTTGAGATAGTAGTCAGTACTTTTGCTGCACTATAAAGAGTTAATGAAGCCGAGTAAAAACGATAATTATTTTAGTTGTTGGGAGTAATGATAGACTAAATTGATGAATTCAATTTGAGTACACTTCATATGCTGACCAGCTTCAGTAGGTACTGGTCCCACTGGACACAATATATATATTCTTTTATTCTTTTATTCTTTTACTTGTTTCAGTCATTTCACTGCGGCTATGTTGGAGCACTGCCTTTTATCGAAAAAATCGACACCAGGACT
Source organism: Octopus bimaculoides (assembly GCF_046866305.1). Lineage (NCBI taxonomy): Eukaryota > Metazoa > Mollusca > Cephalopoda > Octopoda > Octopodidae > Octopus > Octopus bimaculoides. The sequence continues at coordinate 8,900,136 of NC_142945.1, read as the reverse complement.
TATTCTTTGTAAGCCTAGTGCTTATTCTATCGGCCTTTTTTGCCGGACCGCTATGTAACGGGGAACATAAACGCTTGTTGAAGTTAGGTACAACTTTTGGTTTATAGACAGTGTGGGGAAAATTCTAGATTCGGTTTCAGAACTCGTCTAGTGTTTTATTCCTTCCTTTGGGTGGTAGATAATTACTTTTGTTTTTCACTAGTGATTCGTCATAGTTGCTGTAGTTGGTTAGCGCTTCTGTCAATCGAAGTTTCCTACACAATTCCCCAATATTATCTTTAATTTCATTGCAGTTCGGTAATCTCAACCGATTCACCTACACAACAATACTCCCACAATAACAACTCTAACACTGAGAACCCCTTTCCAACCTAATTACGACATTTTTTAGACAGAGTAGAGAGACAGACACACATTGGAATATAACTTATGAAAGAAACCCCAAATAATTAAATTATCTAAGAAAACTCTCTCCACAACAAAAATCCATATTTTAACTAAAGGTTTAAAATCTACACCCACCACACGTAGACCCAAGAGATAGTCGGTGCTGTGATTCATGTCTATGCGCATTAAACAAACGAGAAGAATGGGCGACTGGACGACAACTACACATATAGAAAAGATGGAATGTTTGCCACATATTGTGTATATATAACATATATACACAAACCCACATACCTATATATATATATATATATATATATATATATATATATATATACATACAAGCGTATAATGGTATATAAGTATGCATACATACATATTTGGACATACACGTGTCTTATTAAGAAGCATGACTTTCTAGATATCCACAGAAAGGTGTCTTATGTGTGTGTGTGTGTCATCTGTGTGTCTAAGTGTGCTTGTCTAAATGTGTTTGTCTATGTGTGTGTGTGCGCGCGCATGAATATGTATGTGCATGCATGCTTGTGCGCATTTGTAAATCTACGGTTGTCATGAGTGTTACTATACACAACCATATCTACGATATACATAGAAATATACCTGTATATATATATATATATATATATATTTATATATATATATATATATATATATATATATATATATATATATATATATATGTACATATATATATATATACATACATATATATGTGTATATATATATATATACATACATATATATATGTATATATATATACATACATATATATATGTATATATATATATATATGTATACATACATATATATATGTATATATATATATATATGTATACATACATATATATATGTATATACATATATATATATGTATATACATATATATATATATATGTATATACATATGTATACATATCTGCATATAAACGTATGTATACACACTCACTCACACACACACATAAACACACACATACACAAACACACACACACACATACACACACACACACACACACACACACACACAAGCTGTGTTTGTGATTTCCCCCTTGAGCATCGAGTGTCTTACTTATTGAGCATAGAAATATTTTGAAGCCATATTAATGCTATTAGCTAAAAAAGAATTCCTTTGGCCAGCTTTAGAAATATTTTTGCATATATTTTTTCGATTCCTTTATAGTCGTTCTTCTATAATTTAGCTCTGGTTAAATACTCTCTTACGTGTCAGAAAGAAAAAAAAAGTGTCAATAAAAAAAATTGCATCCTTACAAGTAAAGATTTTCTCTAACTGTTAAAGAGGAATCTTGTCACATCAACGTACGTTTTCAAAGTTCTTAAGGGTTATAGATATACATACATACACATAGCTATGTGTTTATATAATATCTATCTATCTATCTATCTATCTATATATCTATAATTCACGCACATGCATATACATTTATACACGTGTACATATTTACAAAACACACACACACACACATACACACATATATATATACAACCATGCATACAAACACACACACACAAACAATATATATATATATATATATATACCTAAATTGATACATACACATATATATTTGTGTACGAAGCGTGACGGTTTCTTTCTGTGTGTGTGTGTGTGTGTGTGTGTGTGTGTGTGTGTGTACTTTTATAAAACATTGAATAATCTATACTGAATTTTCGCCTATACATGACTAATCACCTAACATTATTTCTATCATAGGGGCAATGTCCGAAATTTGGTGTGATTGGCTTAATCGATTACAGTAGCACCAGTGTTGTGTTAGTATTTATTTTATCGACTCCAAAAGGATGAAAGGCAAAATCGTCCTCGGCGGAATTCGAACTCGGAATATAAAGCATTTTGTTCAGTGTGCTAACGATTCTGCCAGGTCTCCACCTTCGCTCATTAGAGAATATGCAATAAGTTTAATTTTTTTACCCTTATTAGGAATTCTGGTTGTAGATGGGGTATGTCCGAACGGTTAAGAAATTCGCTTCACCACCACTGCATCCCGGGTTCAACTCCTCAGCATGATATCATAGGCAAGTGCCATCCTTTATAGTACTGGATTGATCCGTATGTTGTGTGTGAAACTGGGTTGTGGAAACTACATAGAATCCCATCGAGTGAATTGTACTTGCTGCGCAAAAGATACAGCTTTTTCAACCACGGTGTCATTCTTCTACTTTAAGGATTCACGTATCTGTATTTTTATATGTGTGTATGTATGTATGTATGTATATACATACATACATATATGCCAAGCTACCATTGCTACCATGTTCCAGAACTTATATTCTATAAGGGATGTTTTTCTGTTTTATTTACAAAAAACATTTGTAGTATATAAGAGGAATAGTATAAGTTAATTTAAATGAAATATTTCAGTCAGAAAAATATAATATAGCTTACAAACAAATGCAATAAATTAACCTATAAATACAATAATAAGAGAAAAGAATTACAGTTAAATAATGTTTTCTAGTTGAGGCACAAAGCCAGCAACTTTGACGGAAGGGGTTGCTTAGTTGACCACATCGACCCTAGTATATGACTAGCGTTTAATTTTCTCCCAATGCAATAATGACAGTTCTATGCATGAGATGGTGTTGCTTTTACACATACAAATAATCGTAAGTTTGTTCGATCAGAGCCAAGCTGGATTTAAACAACTTTAAGACTTAACCTGTCGAAAGCACTTGTCCTGAGTTTGTCCTAAAATTTAATGCTTGTTTTCAGAATTCTAGTTATCACTTGGTTCATATGTTTTAGGTATTTAACACTTTTCTTTCATAAGTCCCAAGTTACTCAAGTGGTTGACAAAAATTAGGGCATTTGTATCGAATAAGATGCATGGGCGCCAGGGAAATATGTCATGTGCATCGCATGTGATACTGAAGAGAGACAAATGGTTAAACTGAGCTTATCAGCGGTAATTGCAGCACTTAGCGAACCGCAGTACGTTATATTATCTCTTGTTAATTACCACGCTGAGGTTTACGAGTCCAAAATAAACTGGTGACCTTTCATACTATGTCATTATTTCTAAGATGGTCATATAACAACTAAGGTGGAATTAAGAAAGGCGGCAAAAACAAAAAAAAAAAATTAAAGCAAAAATACATAACAAAAGTATTAAAAAACAACAACAATAACAACCACAATAGCAGCGAAATAACAATACCTCTCAATAGAATTTGGCACATAAATATTATTGCCAGACTGTTGACCTTTGGAATAAGACCAGAAATTCTTGCCACGAATGCCAGCCTTCTCTCCAGCTGCCACATTATGGTTCATGTTTATTTGGCACACTTCACAAGCAGCAGGTCACCTCTCTCTCTCTCTCGTCTCTTTTCCTCATAATTTGGACTTTTCAGCTGATGACCCGGCTACTATTTTTTGTTTTTCATCATTTCACTCCTCTGTATTTTGACGATGCCTTATATAATACACAGACAGACAGACACACACACACACACACACACACACACGCACACACACACATACACACACACACACACACACACACACACACACACACACACACACACACACACAAACACACACATTCATACTTACATATGTGTGTATGTATGTACATCTCTCTCTCTCACTGTCTATCTACATGCATACATGTATATTTATGCATCTGTATATGCATCTATCTGTCTCTGTCTGTCTGTCTGTCTGTCTGTCTGTCTGTCTGTCTGTCTCTCTCTCTCTCTCTCTCTCTATCTATCTATCTATCTATATGTATATATATATAGATATATGTATATATATATGTAATATATAGCACACACCTATACATACTCGCACGCACACTCACAAACTCATTGATGCACACACACACACACACACACACACACACACACACACACACACACACACACACACACACACACACATATCAATGTCCTTAAATCTTTTCGCGTATTTAAACTTGGCACAGCTTTCCCAGCAATGCTAAAACTATGCATATGAACAAAATAACTTTTTAAATTATTATAGCGCATAGTACAGGAATACAATTTAAAATTTTTCTGTATAGTATATAATATTATCACAAACTCCATCCGTTGAGCTGTGGCCAGATTCTGTGCAGGTATACGTAGATTTTTAAAATCAATTTTAATAAACTTATTTATTAGTAAAAGCTTTGAATTCTTGTGAGGAAAATTATTATTTTTTTCTATATTCTCATTTAGTATTTGTTCTGCAAGTTTTTGGATGTGAACTCGTGTGTTGAAAGAGATTTTGTTGTATCTCGGGAGGGCCATTATACCAATAATAAACACACACGTTGCTCCAGTGACACTTCTATATTATTCAAATGGTTACTATTTGCTGCAGTTGACCTGGAGTAGAGAGGATATGTCATTGAAGAGGTAGTGGACGTCTACGAAAGGACTTTAAAAAATACAAATTATTGATTGATTAACCGAATGATTAATGAAATAATCAATGAGTTAGTCCGTTAAATAGTCAACCAATTGACGAATAACAATGAAGTTTGTTTTTATTATTACTTTCGTATTAAGGCAGTGAAATGGCAGAATCGTTAGCACGCTGGACGAAATGCTTAGCAGTATTTCGCCCGTCGCTACGTTCCGAGTTCAAATTCCGCCGAGGTCGACTTCGCCTTTCATCCTTTCGGGGTCGATAAATTAAGTACCAGTTGCGTACTGCCCCCCCCCCACTAAATTTCAGGTCTTGTGCCTATAGTAGAAAGGGTTATTACTCTTATAATAATATTTTCTTGCTCTTAAAGGCGGCGAGCTAGTAGAACAATTAGCACGCCGGATAAAATGCTTAGCAACATTTCGTCCGTCTTTCCGATCTGAGTTCAAATCCCGTCGAGGTCGAGTTTGCCTTTCATCTTTTCAGTGTAGATAAAATAAGTACTGGTTAAATACCGGGGTTGATGTAATCGACTTCCCCCCTCCCTGAAATTACTGGCTTTATGTCAACATTTGAAAGTAGTATCATCTCGGTGTTTAGCTCCTAGCATGGCCTGACATGCCTGATCTTGACATCCAGGCCACATTCCTAGCACCCTCAACTCCAACTAAGCACCACAGAGAGATACCTCTTTCTGAAGCAAATTCAAAGCAACTGTATTTTATAAATAAAACTTAACCGAATGAATCCATTATTTTGTTGTTTTTATATGAATCGTTACCCCATTATAGCCTGACTTTTCTTAAACGCACCCTTGGACCTTTCCACCGACCCCAGGAGGACAATACCGCCCACTTTGGTAACCACTGGTGTAGACTGTTAAACCATTAGCTACCAGTGATCTCATATGAAATCACTTAAAAATTACAAATTTCGTAATTATCTAACCTTTTTGCTATATCTACTAGGTATATTTCTCTGATATTCAAATGAAGTTTGCTAATTTTTCACCCAATATCTCGCTTATTTCTATTTAAAATGTTATTTTGAAATGTTATTTTGATCATTCCAGCGTGTTTCTAAGGCTGTTTTACGCTAGAAATCAAAGTCTCATAAAAAAATTCCAGTTAATAGAATTATGGGAGGTAATGGGTTAAGCAACGGTCTAATCCTTTTGCCAATCTGCTGCCTTAAATATTGGATAAAGTTTAAAAATAAAGTTGGCTAAGATATGTTTCTCTTGACATTTTAACATTTAAAATGATATTTATAAAAACTTCTCTTTGGCATAAGTCCTTACCTTTCATCTCGTTGCCATTTGACCCCGGGTCTGTTGTCTGGCACCTTCAGTACACAAGCATGTGAAACATAGAAAATATGGAAGTTCATATATTCTTTTATTCTCTTATTCTTTTACTTGTGTCAGTCATTTGACTGCAGCCATGCTGGAGCACCACCTTGAAGTTGTTTTTTTAATCGAACATTTCGACCTCAGTACTTATTTTTAAAGCCTAGTAATTATTCTATCGGTCTCTTTACCGAACCTCTAAGTTACGTGGAAGTAAACACACCAACACCGATTGCTAAGCGATGATGGGGGTGGGATAAAGACAAACACAAACACACATACACATAGACATGTATATATATATATATATATATATATACGACGGGATTCCTTCAGTTTCCGTCTACCAAATCCACTCACAAGGCTTTGGTCGGCCTCTGAGGCTATAGTAGAAGACACTTGCCTAAGGTGATACGCAGTGGGACTGAATCCGAAACCATGTGCTTGGGAAGCAAGCTTTGTATCCGGCTCTAGATGTATCGAAACAATTGTGATTAATAATAAATTCTCGTATATTCCATCTTCAGTCTTTCATTTGCCATATCTATCTATCTATCTATCTATCTATCTATCTATCTATCTATCTATCTATCTATCTATCTATCTATCTATCTATCTATCTATTTATCTATCTGTCTACTTTAAAAATACATATATCACAGGGAAGCAACGGCTCTATACATTTGTAAACATGTTTGCAAAATTTGTGCCCTTTCGTTCTTTAACCCTAGGGGAGCTGTGATCGAGCTGTGTTTCAGGCGTTCCCAATTCTCGTCATTTTGTGGTGTAATTAGAGATAAATACTCTTGCTATCTGGATACTAGTCTGAGTTGAGTCTCCATCGTTGGTTCGTGGGTAAAATCTTAGAAGAAGTTAAGTGAAAAGTCCATCCATTTCAGGCTGTAGTTATATTAATCTCCCGTCGACGGATCTTGATCTTAAGGCCACTTTGCTTAGCTGTATGATCGACATCCTCATATCGTCCTGTTAATAAATACACAACGTAGTGTAGCTAATACATATTATCTATGCTCCAAAGGACAACGCGATTTAGCCGTGTTAAATACGTTAAATACTAAACGAAATCACAAGATTTCTTTATCTTTCATTTTCTAGTTATCTCGTACTGTCATACTTACCTTAATAGACATTTCCAATAATTGCAAGGTTATGTAAATTAGGCAAGCCCGTTTAGCTCTGTCCGCGTGCGCGTATGCTGTTAACTACTATCATCTACTCTTTCCCCTGCGACTTGGAATGAGTGATGGGCCTTTACTTAAGCTTCAGCAAAAGCAGAACTCAGAAACTGAGATTGACTTCTCATTCCAGCAACAGAGATAAGAACCTATGCAATAAACACAATATCTTATCTTTGATAACAAGACTAAATGTAAGCGTACTTTAAAACTCTGTCCATTCCTAAGTTTATCTCTAATTTCTAATTACCTCATTGTTGTAAATCTATTGCTATTTGATAAGTATTTGACGTTGTTAAAACTTCCACTATCACACTAATTAGATAAACCAATTCAGATTTAGTCGGATATGCATTCATTATAGATAACCATAAGCCGCTATTCGATCCTTGATCAGAAAAGCATTCGAGATTTCTGATGAAGCTTTATTAAATGCTGAAACTAGTCAGATTGATCTTTATTTCCTGCGTCAGAGAAAAAGAAAAGCAATATTAGATTCAAGCTCTGTGCTTCACTGAGGATTAAATCGTGCTTAATATAAAGAAAACGGAGTTGGAATGTTGTCTAACACATACATATACACGCGCAGACGTATTTGAAGCAATTTTAGATAGATTTACGAACATGGCATTTTTTAAAAACAGAAACCGAACCGTTTAGTATCAAATCTATCAAACATCGATCAGTTCATTGCATATCCAAATAAAGTCAATTTCGGTTCATTTGCATAGGATATTTTTTCCTGGTTTTGAGTAAGAAATTGGGGTAAATGTAGCATAAAATTGAACATTTATTTGATTAGATATCAATAAAGTGATTCTGAAAGCTTCCGTTTTCACGAGAATTTAAAATGTCTGTCGTCAGTACTTTATGTTTACAAACAACCAATGTTTAACAAGTCGAATGTATTCAAATTAGCCTTATTATTTCAGTGAGCTAAAGACAGTTGTAGTTTGTAGTTCAGAGTCTTGGTCACTTATATTTATATAACGAAACTCTTCAATTAATAAATCTTCATTATTGGATAATATTTGTAAAATGTAGTTTTCAATAAGGCAGGGAATGAACTCAATTTTCCTTATCGATTACATTAACATTTGATTAACATGTTTGACTTTTTTCTTTATTTGCATTACCCTTGCTGTTAGCCTGACTTGTTAAAGTGTCAGACAAAATTAATTGTGGTATCTCCTTCGGAACTTTACGTTCGGAGATCAAATCTCACTGATGTCAACTTTGTCTTTCATTCCACAGAGGACGATAAAATAAAACAGGAGTCTGCTAATCGTGTCGATTTGATCGACTAACAAGCTTCCGAGGAAAGTTTCAACGCTACTACCTATATACCTTACATACTCGTGCATAAGTTTCACTCCTAATTTAGCATTAAATCTTAGTGCAAAACTGTTTCCCTTCATAGTTTTAATATTGCTCTGTGTAGAACTGAAAAGAATTGAAGTCACGCTTCAGTTCTTTCCAGTTAAAATATAATATAAAATAAGTTTAACCTAATGTGCATTTATTAAACATAACTATAAGCCGCTATTCGATCCTTGACCAGAAATGCACAAGTGATCTCTGATGAAACTTTAGATACTAAAACGAGTAAAATTGATCCTTATTTCCTGCTCCAGAGAGAGAGAAACAAGCTTAGATTTAAAATCTGTGCTTCACAGCAAGGCTTACGTTGTGCTTATTAAAAAGAAACCTCTTATTTAGAATGAATATCTTAGTTTTAGCTTTGCCGTGTGTATAAGTCGTATCCCAGATTTCTCAGTTAAAATATTGTATAAAATAGCGTAACTTATACACGAATAAAGGTGGTATTGAAAACAATTATCTTTAAACAAGACAAAGCGTGCGAATGTCATTGTCAGGACGGATGAATGTGACTAAACTTGGCAAAGGTCAAAGAATATTTAAGAATTGAGAAGTGAATAAACAAATAAAGTCGTTTAGAGATTAAGACTGAAGAATATCATACTGATACATATCAGCAATAGTTTGGTAGATTGGTTAGAACACAAGTAAATTATGTGTACACAAATTGTACTGCAAGTAGAAAAACTTGAAGATCGTTTATTTTTGTAATATTTAATAGTTCTTATTTGTGTAAAGTAGTTACAATACGCTACACACATGAGAGAGAAAATTATGATTCAAAAAAATGAACCGATAAATCGAATAAAAATATTTAAATTCAGATCAGATCTGAAAAGAAGGAATTTGGAAAGTAATTGAGGTGGAAATGAAATGAATACAAAAGTAAATATAAAAACGTTTTTGTAAATTTAAGTTATATAGTAATGTTCTAAATATGTGTTTTTATTTTATTATATCTTATTTTGTAAAGGCGGTGAGTTGGCAGAAACGTTAGCACGCCGGGCGAAATGCTACGTGCTATTTCGTCTGTCTTTACGTTCTGAGTTCAAATTCCACCGAGGTCGACTTATCTTTTCGGGGCCGATAAATTAAGCACCAGTTGCGTACTGGGGTCGACTTAATCGAGTAGCCCTCTCCCCCAAAATTTTGGGCCTAGAGTAGAAAAGAATGCATTATTTTGTAAAAATGGCTTTTGTTTCATTGTAGAGCATGGTGTATAAATTTATTGATTTCAGAATGCTGTCCTTTTTATATATTCAGCGTATTATAAAACATATAAATTCGACGGGTAGTTATTTCAAACGCTACCTATTACACAAACGGGTTCAACAGATGCAAAATATGCTTTGTAGAGAAAGGAAAGAAGCTTAACTGCTCGGTTAGTCGACTTGATCTACAGTCCAGTTTAACAATTCTTTCCTTTTGATGCCTTCGTGAAGTCTATAATATTGCAAGCTTTCGTAATATATTTTTTGTCCGAGGCTATAAAAAATTCAGTCTTGTAAAATATGCAACTGCACGCACGTGTGTGTGTGTGTGTGTGTGTGTGTGTGTGTGTGTGTGTGTGTGTGTGTGTGTGTGTGTGTGTGTGTGTGTGTGTGAGTTAATGCTCTCTGTATCTGAAGAAGCCATAAAAACAGTTGCTCATAAGTTCGTTAGCAGAATGCTTATCTACGAGCTGGAAATATCAGAAACATCATCCAGAATACAGAACACCCCAAATTCTCAAAAGAGTCAGATGTCATTATATGCAACTGAATAGGATGAAATAAAATCGTTGATGGGCTTATGTTGTTCGTATACTTATGTTGTTCGTATGCTTTTCTGTAAAATTATCCTTTGGAACATAAGACTTTAGAATTGTTCCCCTTAAATTTCATAAACCCAAACACTCATAAGTCCGAGTCTTAACTCGGTTATCATGGTGTATTATTGACTGGGATTATATCGTGCACCTCTTAGCTACATGCCAGTCCTTTGCAGGGTTAACACCCCAGCTAATACTGGAAGTCATTTACAGGTGAGAGGACTGGAGCAATGTGAAATGGGATGTCTTGCTCAGCCACTTGCACGTTAATCTCACGAAGAAGCTGTTCCATTGATCGGATCAACTGTAACCCTAGTCGTCGTAAGCGACGGAGTGACAGTTTCTTTCTTTTACTAAACGACTGATAATCCGCTTGTGCATATTTATAGATAAATTTACGTTTATTATATAAAAAAATCATTTAGCCATATATGGGAAATTATGTAACGCATGTTCTTTTGTCACTCTTCTACTAACACACATATATACATACGTATATGCATATATATATATGTATGTATATATATATATATATATATATGTATACATAAATATATACACATATACATGCTTACACATACATACACATACATACATGCACATATATATATATATATATATATATATATATATATATATATATATAGAGAGAGAGAGAGAGAGAGAGAGAGAGAAGTAGATAAATATGTATGTATGTATGTGTATATTTAACAGCCATCACTTTTTCAACAAAGTCTCCTCTATTCAGCATAATAGGGAAACCTCCACAAACCCCAAGCTGTTTCTATTGAATAATATTTAACTTTCTAGCTGAGATTTTGAATAATTTCTTCCGTCAAATATCAAAATCATTTCAATAAATGATCGCCATTTTCGCATTTCATACTACATTCTAATGTTTTATTCAAAATGAGACCGAATTTCAATTGACTTTTTAGGTATTAGTTTAATTTAGCATTCTTCAATAATAACCACATTTCCACAGATCTCTCTTTCAAACTTCAAGAGTTTGTTAAAGTATTATTATTATTATTATTATTATTATTATTATTATTATTATTATTATTATTATTATTATTATTATTATTATTATCATTATTATTATGACTGTCGTTGTATAATTATAGTAGTTATCAGCTTTGTCGTTATTGTTGCTTGCGTTATTGTTGTTCTTGTTGGTTTAACGATTTAGTGTGGAACATTGAATAATATAGAAAGCCTTTCATTGCCAGACGATTTGCAAAAGTGGTGAGCCGGCAGAATCGTTACCGCACCTGGTAAAGTGCTTAGTGGCCTTTCGATCGTCTTAACTTGCTGAGTTCAAGTTCGGCCGAGGTGGAGTTTGACTTTTTAATTTTTGGGGTCGATGAAGAAAAAGTACCAGTCGAGCATTGGGATTGATGTAATTAATTATTCTCCTCTCCCCAAATTCGAGACCTTCTCCCTATAGCAGAATAGATTATTAAACTCTTTACTAAGGCGGCAGGATGGCAGAATCGTTAACACGCCGGACAAATGCTTAGCGGCATTTCGTCCGCCTTTACGTTGTTCTGTCTCATTATATTCTGAGTTCAAATTTCGCTGAGGTCGAATTTACCTTTGATCCTTTGGGAGTCGCTAAAATAATCACCAGTTGAACCCTGGTATCGATGTAATAAGCTTACCCCTCCCCCGAACATGCCTGCCTTGTGCCAGAATCTGAAAACATTCTGAGATTATTTGCTGTAATTCTTCCCGAACTTTATATTCTGCAAAAAAGTAGTGAGCTAACAGAATCGTCCAGCACGCCGGACAGAATGTTTAACGGTGTTTCATCCGCCTTTACGATCTGAGTTGAAATTTAACCAAAAGCGACTTTGCTTTTCATCCTGTCAGAGTCGAGGAAATAACGACCAATGAAGTATTAGGATGAAATCGACACAAAATTTCAGGTCTTGAGCCTAGAGTAGCGACCAGGTTCTTTTCATTCTGGCTTTAAATCCAGCCTATTTCGATATTGCTTTTTAACTTTTGAATCGATAAGATAAAGTACCAGTCATTTAATGGGGTAAATGTAATCGACTTGCCCTCACCATCCAAAGTTACTGGTTGTGCCAAAATTCGAGAGAATTATTAGCATTAATAGGAGATAAAGCGATGAGCTGGCGGAATATTTAGAGCGGCGAAACCTTTCGTTCATATTTCAAAACTAAGACGAGGTCAACTGCCTTTCATCCTTTCTTGGGATCGATAAAATAAAACGCCAGTCAAATGCTGTAGTTAATTTTATTGACTAAACCCTCGGCTCTGAAAATTGTTAGCCTTGTACGTAAATCACAATGGCTTATTATTGCGGCAACTTACATTGTCAGTTTAAAATCAATGGAAATTGATCTGGGCAAATATGGAACTCATATCAATGATATTAGAAATTTAATGTCACAAATAAGAGGATATGCGACCATTTCCAGTCTTAACTCGTTCTCTTTCTCTTCGTCTCTCAATATCTAATATATTGGTAGTGCCAACGGACTGAAACTATTTTACATTTTAATAACACTTTAGTATAGTTATTTCTGTTTGCACACAGGAAAATGATGCGCCATTCTATATAAACAGATCCCTGGCAGGTATTGGAATAAATGAATATTCGTTTTCGTTACTATTCCTTTTTAATTAACCATTTATTTTAATTTGCATAATAATTCTACCCAAATTGATTTCATTTTCAAAAATATATCTCCAGTGAAGTTGCATAATTTGCGAAGTCCTAAAGCAGAATAAATAGCTTGCTATTCGCTATGATTAATTTACAAATCTGAAACTGAATTTAAAAAATATTACACATATTTCCTTCTAGAATGTAGGATATGAAATAAAGGCGTTGTAGTAATGAAAATCTGATTGTGTTAAACGGTTCTAGGTCTTCTTTTGTCATGTGGATGGAGGGTGTTCTTGGTATTTGAAACTAAAGGATAGGCTGTAAATGAAGGGAGGGAGGGGAGAGAAAGAAAAGAGAAAGAGAGGGAGTGAAGAAGAGGGAAAGAGAGAGAGAGAGAGAGAGAGAGAGAGAGGAAGAGGGAAGAAAGAAGAAGAGGGGAGAGAGTAAGCGGGGGGAAGAATGAGAGGATGAAGTGGGAGAGAGGAAGAGGGGAGATTGGAAAAAAGGAAAGAAATGAGATTGAGGGAGAGTGAGGAAGAGGAAAGAGGATATAGAAACGAAGGGAGACAGAAAAGGGAGAACAAGAGAGAAGTGAGATGGGGAAAGAGAAAGATGGAGACGGCCAGAGAGAAAGAGGAAGAGGGAGAAATGAGGGAAAGGGAGATAATGAAACGAAAGAGAGGAAGTGAAGAAGAGTGAGAAATAGAGAGAGGACGAAGGGGAGAGAGAAGGGGGAAAGAGAGGAGGGGAGAGAGAGAGGGAGAGGGATGAGAGTAAAGGAGAGCGAAGAAGACGAATAGGGAAGAGGATATAGAAAAGAAGGGAGAAAGAAAATAGAGACAGAGAGAGAAGTAAGAGACGTCTCTCTCTGCCAGCTCGACCCGCCTTAAGCCTCTAACGTATATTCTTTTCTACTCTAGGCACAAGGCCTGAAATTCTTGGGGAGGGGGTCAGTCGATAAGATCGACCCCAGTATGCAGCCGGTACTTAATTCAACGACCCCGAAAGGATGAAAGGCAAAGTCGACCTCGGCAGAATTTGAAGTGAGAACGTCAAGACAGACGAACTACCACTAAGCTTTTTCGTCCGGTGTGCTAACGTCTCTGGCAGCTCGCCGCCTTAAGCCTTCAATATATATTACCAGAATAAATGAAGTGAAACAGAAAAAGAACATACTTTAGAATTTGTTTGATAGTAACTTTTGTTAGTTTTGAAATTCTAATTGAAAATAATGATTTCTTTTAAAGTATGCTTGACGTGTAAGATTTTTATGAGAAAATACATGCAAAGTTGATATGTTTATACATGTGCCAAAGGAAACGTATAAACGTCACCTATATTACTATTTCTTTGATTGTCTATATTTCCATGTGTTTTGTTTTATTAATATTCCCCGTCAGCCCTACTGAAAAAGAAAAAGTATTTTTTTTAAAAAGCAGCTGAGGAGTAGAAAGCATAGCTAATCATTAAATTAACAGTGCGCATACGGTTTTTATTGGTAGTTTGTTACTGCTAAATTTTAGTACTTCTGTATGACGTGATGTGTATTTCAATTTTAAAATAATGTAGATGATTAGTTTTGCAAAAATTTAGCTGCCTCTGTGAACTGCTTCCTCATTAGTTTAACACTATTACAATTAGAATTGGCGCAGGAATATCGGTGTGGTTTTCAACTTCATTTCACAGCAACTGATTTCTTCAGTATTCGACCCTACAATGCGGTATTCTTTAGCAAATGTCTTCGACTAAGACATAGCGCTGTCCAATACGCAACTAAGTCACTGATAATGACTGTTTTAAGAGGAATTCTTTGGGGCTTGAGTGATTCACTATTGGAAACATGAGTGTTTTTCTCAACATCCTTAAACAAACCATATTCAGGGACCTTTTGAGCGAGATGGGCTACTTGACCCGAAGCAAAATTCTAACTGGGCCCCACCTGCGAGGACATGTGCTGTTTATCTTCCTATGAGATCAGCATGTCACGCATATATGGTTGTGATGCATGTGCCTGGTGTACCCTTATCAGACGGGTAGTCATGATGGATATAATGGGCTTCGTATATTTTACCCCAGTGTCACATTGATGGTATGCAATGCTCTCTCACTCTATAATAATAATAATAATAATAATAATAGTAATAATAATAATAATAATAAACGTTTTAATCTGTAAACATTCTCAAAAGTACTTTTAAATGCACATAATAGCAAACACCTTTTGCTGTCAACTTAACATCACACTATCATCTTAACACCAAATTACTTTTAAAACAAACTTCTAATCTTCTTATGATTTGACAGACATTCTCTTGAACAATACTCTGCGCAAAACCAAATACATGGCACTCTAGTCATAACATCGACTTGAACTTCTAACTTGTTGGCTCTTGAGGTCTCTGGGTGAGACTTGGAATCAATTTGTAGAAATAGAAAAGCAAAAACCAAACATATAATAATAATAATAATAATAATAATAATAATAATAATAATAATAATCCTTTTTACTATAGGCACGAGGCCTGAAACTTTGGCAATTTATTTCATCGGCACCGAAAGGATGAAAGGCAAAGTCGACCTCGGTGGAATTTGAACTCAGAATGTGAAGACGGACGAAATACCGCTAAGCATTTTGTCCGGCATGCTAACGATTCTGCCAGCTTGCAGCCTTAATAACAGAAAAAAAAAAGATTATCTTCATCATTGTCATCATCATCGTCATTATCATCGTCATTATCATCACCTAGACGTCATTGTCTCGAGTTCTGGGACCCATCGGGTCAGTTATCCATTTCCATGATGTAGAAGTGACGAGAATGATAATGTTTGTCCTTGAAAGGGACGCCAGTCCGTCGGCATGGTAACGAGAATCGAAGCCATTATTTTGCGATCGTGATTGCAACACACTAACCACTAGACCCCAAATCCATCACCTTACAACATGACCGACCTAAATAAGAATTCTCGACTATCTGGTCAGCACTAATGTTATTCCACTCTCACAACATCTGTTGTTCTACCCTTACACGTAAAGTAATTATTCTTACTGCATTTATATGCATGAAAGCCATAAAGTTTGGGTTAATTTTTTTTTTTTAATAAAAGTTTTCCAATAATTCCTGTATAAAAGCCATTATTATGAACAGACTGCTCAAGACATGTCTAATTCCAAGCTTAAGAATTCAGAAAAAAAAAAAACCGAAAGTTTACTGCGTTTAAAATATCTTGCTGCCTTTAGCAACGGCGTGAAATCGCATTTCTTAAGATAGAAAATTCAAATAAAAAAAGAGAATATATATATTCAGATCGCATATTATCTTTTTATTTTATTTTCTAGAAGAATGAAGATCCATCCATTTTATACCAGTAGTTATGAAAAGGTCATTTCAGCTGCTTGCAGTCAAATTATTAAATAAAATATTGTTTAACCTTTTCACTAACACCTGGAGCTAAACAATAAAATATAGGAAACATGTTCGGGAATCATGCCGTTTTCCATAAAAAAAGTATATGTTTGGTTATTAAAAATAATGTTATATAAACCACAAACAAAAATTTGGTATTTTTGCATTAGTTGTGCGGATTTTTGTTGTCAAGTTCTGGTTTTATTATCATATTTGAAAGAAATTTATTTCGTTTGTGTAACTATAATTATTTATAACTCAAGGCTAGAATTCGGTGATAAGCAGATTTATCTTGAACGTTAAAATTTTCTTTCTCTACCAAATAGCATCATATTATTTAGATAATGAGAAATAAAATACGGAATTTTCGAAAAGGAGCAAGTTCCTGCCTCAGCATCAATTAACGTTTCTTATTTCTTTACTGCCCACAAGGGGCTAAACATAGAGGGAACAAACAAGGACAGACAAAGGGATTAAGTCGATTATACCGACCCCAGTGCGTAACTGATACTTATTTAATCGACCCTGAAAGGATGAAAGTCTACCTCGGCGGAATTTGAACTCAGAACGTAGCGGCAGACGAAATACCGCTAAGCATTTCGCCCAGCGTGCTAACGTTTCTGCCAGCTCGTCGCCTTGCTG
>NC_142945.1:8875395-8877895 GCF_046866305.1 Octopus bimaculoides | reverse complement strand
ACTCCAATTTCACTTTGATGGCATGCACTGCTCTCTCTCTCTCTCATATATATATATATATATATATAATGACTCTCCCCAGACACAACAAAATATGCTTCAAAACACGAATTCACATAAAGAATCTTGCAAACCAAATACAAAAACGAAATTTATATATATATATATATATATATATATATTACAATGTGCATACAGGCGTTTGTTTGGTGCGTGACCTAATAAGGAATGAATAACATTTTAGCTTCGAACACACACACACATGCGCGCGCACGCACGCACGCATACCACACAAAAGTACTCAGAGACCCACAGATACACATATGTATGTAAATATATCGATATTTTACATTTGCATATCCATATTTATATACAGGCGCACATATATATATATATATGTACATAACACACACACACACACACACACACACACACACACACACACACACACACACACACATATATACATACATACACAAATATGAAATTTACATAGAGTTTATAATATATGATTGGCTTTATTATTGTCAGTTTCTCGATACACACACACACACACACACACAGATATATACACACACATTTTCCAATATGTGAATGTTGGATTGGTGGGGTACAATCAATTATACAGTCAGACCTATAGCTAAATAGATCTATAAAGGTTTTTTCTGTGCATATTCATAAATATGTGTTTTTACACACACACACACACACACACACACACACACACACACACACACACACACACACACACACACACACACACACACACACACACGTATATGTAGACATATACATCTAGACGTACAAATATATATAAATATAAATTTGTAAATTTATATATATGCACATATGTGTATATATATATATATATATATATATATACGCACATGTATATATACACACACACTCTCACTCACACACATATATGTACATATGTACACATGTATTTATGCGTGCTTACATGTTAATGTATGTGTGTTCATGCATGTGCATACTTTTTTGGTGTGTTTCTTAGTCTTAATGTTTGATTGAAAACCTAAAATCTTCTTGATTGGTTGATAGGCAACATGAACTCTTAGTAAAAATTTGCTGAATTCTGCTCATCTTAAAACTAAAACCAACCAAAACATAAATAAATAAATGCATAAATACACACACAAAAAAAAGAAAGAAAAACAAACATGGAATAATTTTTAACTGTTAAAATGGAAAAGAAAAACGTAGAACTAGACAGGATATACGGACAGAAAAAAATCTTTCAAATGCTAAGAGGAAAGAATGGAAAGAGAAAAAGCTGTAAGAGTGAACGTGAGAGAAGAGGACAGATTAAGAAAGTGAGAGAGAGAGGGGACAGAGGAGGGTGATAATAGGTGGGGGGGGGGGGAGAATAGAGAGTAAAGAAAATCAGGAAGTTTGCAAACATTCAATAAATATTGAAATAGAAAAATATTCCAATCAAATAGTTTAACAGCTTCTTTTTTTAAAATTTATTTTTTCATATTTTTAAACAACCGATTGGAGATCAATCACTTTTGTATCTAAGAAATCACATATGCACACATACCGTACAAAATCAAACCAAACGAGAAAAATCAAAACCATACAAGATGGAATAGTACTATTACAACTAATAAAAATGACTACATATACATATAGTTATATATATATATATATATATATATATATATATATATGTATGTATGTATGTATAACGTTGCGTAAATTGTATATAAACACTTTAATTTCTTATAACTTTCTCTTGAAGTTTTGCTGTATCAGTTCTTTATAAAACATGTTTTTAGTTGCGTTTACAATTTATATATTTATATTTTAAAGAATTGTGTGTAGAATATTTACCGTTTTAGACAGGAATGAAATGCATCGGCCATGACATTTTGCTGGTCTTCTAAAATCTAGGGGGATTCAAGAGGTAGGTATAGTCAATGTTGGGTCACGGTTTAGGCTTCAAAATCCAAATAAGCCATGGCGAGTTTTAAATACAGTACACAAAGAGGTTTTAAGCCCTCTTAAGCCTCTCTTGAAGTTTATGGTACTATTTACGTTTTAAACCATTACTTATTTCGGTCATTAGACTGCGGCCATGCTAGAGCACCGACTTGAAGGGTTTTAGTCGTCGAATCGATACCAGTACATTTTTTAAAAACGTCTGGTGCTTTTTCTTTTGAGCTTTTTTCCGCCGACACGCTACGTTACGTGGACGTAAGCAAACAAATACCGGTTGTCTCACGAATTGTCTGGACATGAACCTCACCGGCCCCACGTCAATCGCCAGGTAAATTATAAGAAGTTTTTTTTCTTTCTGATATATAGGTATATTTTTGCTCTAAGTTTCCCTGCGATGACACCAATGTCAGGTGACGTGGAGACAGAAATATTGCTGCATCGGCAACTCCTGGATTGTCGTTATATATCGTTGAAATTCGAACTCAATATATTAAGAGATGGAAAAATACCAGAACGCAGTTTTTGAATTTGGTCA
>NC_142945.1:8870395-8872895 GCF_046866305.1 Octopus bimaculoides | reverse complement strand
TACCAGAGACTTTAGACTATATGTTTTTTGGGCAAGGGATTGTAGTACTCGACCGAATTTTCATTTTAATGTTTATGATTTACTGAAAGGGCCAAAAACAGTGATCATAGTCATTAGCAATGATTCAGCAACAGTGAGAGGGAGAGATTCTATTATTCGTAGAATCCTGCAGCAGAATGAAACAGAGATCAACATTTCGAACTGTTCTCAGGTTAAAATGGCTGATTTGATTTCTGTAATGTTTGGTTTTCATATTTGTTAGGGTAGTGATGTGGTTTACTCCAGGTGGCGATAGTGAAAGGGAATTCAGCAAGTTTGTAGGTGGTGTTCATATATCTGGAGTCATGATAGTAAGATTGTGGCTTAGATCCCTGGACCGAGGGATCCGTCGTGTTCTTGAGCAAAACACTTCATTTCACGTTGCTCCAGTCCATTCAGCTGTAGAAATGAGTTTAGCCTGGAGAGCGATGAGATCCGCCATGCTTTCATGCCCTAGTTACACTACATAGCTGCAGCGCTCTAACGATCCCCCCAAGGGGTTAAGGGACTTGTCAATATCTACATACTCACCATATTGAAACATGGACTGGACTGGACTGGTTTGCCTATGTTCAGTCCACTGCAGGAGGAAGGCCTCAGTATGTTCTCTCCACCAATCACGGTCTGATGTGAAGCCTGTGAATTTGAATCTGAGATCGTGTTAGTTTGATGACTTCAGGAATTGTTCCTCTTTCTTTAGCACCACATCCAACCCATTAACCATCCACGAACACATTGCTTAAATAGCCACCAAATTTAACATTGTAACACAGTTGCATATACTAATTTTACATATTAAACACATTGCTGGCAACAGGTATGTACATATGAATTACTGGTAGGGACATCGTAACGGCCATAATATACTATTAAGTATATTGAAGGCTTATAAGTAAATTATGTATACCTTCAGTGTTAGCCGTGCGATATAATACATTTCCATCACACACTAAATAGATAATATACGTAAATAGATAATATACGTAAATAGATAAAAAAGATTATAAGACCCAGTTTTTCTATCACCTCATTCGACTCTTATAAATGTGATCTTTTGCGTCGCATGAGATACTATGAGGTAAGCAAGATAAACTATAATCTATTTCGTAAAGAGAATCTCACAATAAAACCAGAATATTGTACTTTTGTATCTCAAGATACCTAGTTACATGAAATAAGATGACAACCTCTGAAAAAAAAAACAAGAAAACAACAACAACAACAACAACCAAAAGCAAAAGAAAGAATTTAATTAATTTTTCTATGAAATATTAGAAACCCATATTGTTTGTGTTTTTTTGTTCTTTCGAATGAAATCGAACGAATAGATGTGTAGAAGCAATGAAAAATTAATTATATTTCGAAACGTGAAATAATATTTTAAACGAAGAAAAAAAAATGAAAAGGAAAAGAAAATTTACATTCGTTCTATTGTTATTGCTGTTGTTGTTATTATTATCATTATTATTATTACCATCCTCATTCACTTCCACATCCTTCTCCTTCTCCTCTTCCTCCTCATTATTATTAGTGCCAATCATCATCATCATCATAATCACCATCAATTGTCTTCTACTAATTCTTCTTCTTCTTCTTCTTCTTCTTCTTCTTCTTCTTCTTCTTCTTCTTCTTCTTCTTCTTCTTCTTCTTCTTCTTCTTATTGTTAGTGTGAACCACCACCACCACCACTACCATCATCATCATCACCACCATCCTTCTTCTTCTTCTTCTTCTTTTCTTCTTCTTCTTGTTAGTCTGAACCACCAACACCACCACCACCGTCATTGTCATCGTCATCGTCACCATCATCGTTATTATTATTATTATTATTATTATTATTATTATTATTATTATTGTTGTTGTTGTTATTCATGACGCGTCAGTGAATATAGAGACTTTTGAATTCGTTTGTTTCCACACGTAGCTCTTTATCTGTCGTTAGCTCTTGCAGCTATGATACAATATAAAGGAGTTATAACTGATAAGTGTCATTTGTCTCCATAATTTACTTCTTAATTTTTCTCTTTTTTTGTACGAGACAGCGAGGCAACGTCTACCACGGACCTTTCATTCTGCTAGAAATAGCAGTCACATCTCGACCTCACCCACACACACCACCTAAACATAAGATAAAACCAAACACAAAGAGAAAGAAGCATAAAAACATTTAAGAGGATGTACTTTGATATCTTGCGTAAAATTGCAGGCGGGAACGTCACGGATGGAATTCATTTGGTCATAGGTCTACTAGATTCCAATAGGTCTGTGATTAAACTTCATCAATGAAAATTGAAAGTAGAGATGTAACTTCGATCGTGTAGGGGACGATATTTTTATTTGTTTGTTGGTTTCAGTAATTCCGGCCATACTGGGGCACCGCCTTTCAAGGATTTTCATCAAAGAAATCAATGCCGGTACATACAGTTTTTTACACTCTGGTACACGTTCTATCAGTTTCGTT
>NC_142945.1:8855395-8860395 GCF_046866305.1 Octopus bimaculoides | reverse complement strand
GGCCATTGCGCCTCCAAGCAAGAAAATAGATGCTCCCTCTATCTCTCGGTATTGCATTATACTTTATATAAGTTAGTGAGCGATTGAGAGAGATTTAACAGCCAGTTTTCTTGGCTTTTTCCTCTTTTCATTGGTTTAGTCTACTGAGTGAAAACGCCGACAAGACTCCGGCTGAAATTTTTTGTAAATTGGAAATACATTAGTTGAAGTGTGTTTTATGTTATGAAATAAAAATGGCGGATATATTACCGGCGTTTTTACTTTCTTTTGTAAAAAAGAATAGTGAAATCGGTTTGCGACTAATTATACTAATGATAATGACAGTGCTGAAGTAGTGATGCTGATAATGGCAAATATGATTGTTTCAGAGTAAGATATTGTGGAGAAAAGAGGTGAAATTGTGATGGGTGGTTGATAATTGATGATAATGCTAAATGCAAATATGCAAATGGAAAGAATGCAGGCATCATCACCAAGAGGAAAAAAGAAAATACAAAAACAAAACGAAAACAAAATAAAATTACGTATACCAAAATATAAGTGTAACGTATATTTAGACGTTATACTTATTATTATATACATAGTAATTTTGGCTTGTTGTATATTCTATACTTGTTCTGAAAATTAGTAGCAGGAACCTACATTTCTTTCTATATCTAAGCAAACCAGAAGGTTTTGATGCCAAAATTTCTAAAGCCTTGATCTTTTAGCAACTATTCAACATAAAAAAAAAGCAAATCAACAAACCTATTATCAAATGGCTTTGAAGAGAATTTTCTGGAATCGATTCATATCAAAGTGAGATCAAAGCTTGAAAGCTAAGAGAACTTTTTTTTTTGTTTTATTTTGCTACTTTTTTGTCTCTCTATTTGAAATTGACTTAGAAATTGTCATTTGCTCTTTAAAAGCCTTGCGGAGTATTGCGAGATAAATAAATGTCTTTTTCCTAGTATCATTTCACATACATGTTTAATGCAAGTCGGAAGTAGACTCCACAGAGTCAGTGGTTCAACATATAATTATCGTCTTACTTGGTTTTTAGTCACAAAATGAAAGAAATGGATAGTAAAGAAAGTTTTTTTTTGTTTGTTTGCATAAAAGCATCAAAGACAACCATAGTATTACGAAGAAGTTTTAGAATAGAAGAGAATGAATGCTTTCTTAGGCTTCAATTGTCCTTCAACTATACCATTGGTAATGAAATTTCGCCTGTTATTGTCGTTATTGATGGTGGTGTTGAAGTTCAGGTCAACGTTGATTTGTAAGTAAAAATGTTACAGCTGTGACTATTATACACAATATAACGAATTCTTTTATTGGGCTTCAATCGTCTTTTAACTATACAACTCGTAATGAAATTGACCTTGTTGTTATTGTTGTTGCTGTTGTCACTGTTCTTGTTACTGTTCTTACTATTTTGATGTAGTTGAACTCTTGCTCACTGCTGGTCTGTGATCAAAGACGTTCCACCCGTGACTAAATACTGTCGTTTCCCTGAACCATATGACGACTGGTAATGAAATGTCCATTGCCGTCGTAGTCGCTGTTTTGATATAGGTGAGCACCTAATGAACGCTGATCTGTAATCAAAGATGCTACAATTGTGACTTCTGCAAGGAACATGAATTTTTTTCTCGACTTCCAGTCCTCCTGAAACGATACGATGAGTGATTAAATTGCCACTGTCATCGTCGTCGTTGTTGTTGTTATTGTTGAGGTCCAGGTCATTACTGATCTGTAATCAAAAGTGACAGCATTATTTTGAAGATTGCATAAAATAGAGACTATTTTGTTCTGGTTTTCAATCTTCTCTCAACGGTACGACTGGTCATGAAATCACTTCTGCTGAAGTTGTTGAGCAACAGGTCAGCATTTTTCTGTGATAAAAGATACTATGACTATGGCCTGAATTCAATTTGGTTGCGGCAATGGTGGAGCACCGCCTTAAAGGGTTTTGGTCGAATGAATCAACCACAGGACTTATTCTTTGTAAACTTAGTACCTATTCTATCGATCACTTTTCATCGAACCATTAAGTTACGGGGACGTAAATACATCAACATCAGTTGTCAAATGATGATGGGGGACAAATCACACACACACACACACACACACACACACACACACACACACACACACACACACACACACACACACACACACATGTATACGACGGGCTTCTTTCAGTTTCCGCCGACCAAATCTACTCACAAGGCTTTGGTCGGCCCGAGCCTATAGTAGAAGACACTCGTCCAAGGTGCCACGCAGTGGGACTGAACCCAGAACCATGTGGTTGGTAAGCAAGCTACTTACCACACAACCACTCCTGCGCCTCTCTCTCTCTCTCTCTCTCTCTCTCTCTCTCTCTCTCTATATATATATATATATATATATATATATATATATATATATATATATATATATATATATATATATATGTATATATGTATGTATGCATCTATCTATCTATCTATCTATCTATCTATCTATATGTATGTACGTATGTATATTGTTTACGTCATACGAATTTGGAAATTTCAAAAGGTCTGAAATAATTCGTTTTTAACGCTAGAACTCCAAAAAGATATAAAGATATAACTGCAGGTATTGGGTTAAAAAACTCTTTGGATAGCAAAAGTAAGTCGAGGGCTTTATGTGTGTAATATGTGTTCATATATACACAAATGAAAAAGAAATGTCCAACGGAATTATTCTCGTGAACATTACTGTTAGAACGTAATTGACAAAACTATATAAGGAATACGAAATGATATATTGGTTTAAATAAGAAAACGACCTGGCTTTATGCATAATCTAGCCAAGGAGAATACATCGTAAATGTTCTTGTTCATAATTAGGGTTTCTAAGGAAACGAAAACAATTTTAAGATCTCAAATCGCATGTCAGTAAGGTTGATTATATTGAAAGCATCGAGAATATTGATTTAGTTTAGTTAGAGCTGGTGATTTTGATCGGGATCCTGTCTGAAGTAATTCCACTGTGATTCATAAAAGACAAAGTTCATGCTTGTGGAGTTTTACCTCAGAAAAATTCAAGGAACTAAATTTGATTTAATAACCATTTGATTTCAACATCGATAGATCTTTCGTTCTCGTTATATTCCCTCGTCATATCTAATACTCATTGCTTTTGATTATTTGCATAGCATAATGTCGTTGTTTAGAAGCTGGAGGGTAAAGTTCTTTGAATACGTTCCTGTATGTTATTTTAGTGAATGTGGAGAAATGAAAAGTAGCAATCAAGCTCGGGATTTGAGAAGCTTTTGTGCATTAAGAAACTCGCTTAACAACTTTGTTCAGTCTAAGTGCATGGCACTTGAGAAAAGTGGCTTCTACTATATCCCCTCGTCGACCAATACGATGTGAGTGAATCTGGAGACGGGAACGTGCGGAAGCCCGTCATAAAGATATATATATATATATATATATATATATATATATATATATATATATATATGTATGCGTGTGTGTGTGCATGAATATATATACATGCATATATATATAAATATTTATATATATATATATATATATATATATACATACACACATATATATGTATATACATTTATGTATATATGTGTGTGTATATATATGCATATATATATCTATATATATGTGTATGTATATATATACAGTATATATATGATATATCTGTGTGTGTGTGTTTGTGTGTGTTTGTGTGTGTTTGTGTGTGTATGTGTGTGTGTGTGTGTGTGTGCATGAGGGTATGTGCATGAGGGTATGTGTGTATACATGCGTACGTGTTTGTGCATGTGTGCACACAGGGTACGCATCGCCCCTCCGATGCCTTTTTTGTTTTTCTTTTTCATTATATGTAAACTAGCAAGTATAAGATAAGCTTACTCTGAACCTTGTGAATTCCTGGTGACGTCAGAGAAAACATCATTGCTACCTTCTTTTGTTTGCGACTCGGTACTTCTGTATGGAATTGCGGAAAGATAAAGATGTATTGATAGATAACACTATAATGAATGTGTTAACAAATATTGCTGCATAGAAAGGTAGTAAATAATATACAATTTAGTTTGGTAGAAGGAAATAAATGTAGCGATGTCAATACTACTAAAGGCAAGACAAGCGATTTTATTTTGTGAATGAAAAGAAGGCATTTGAATGAGGGAAACCATGAACGCTACATAGCATGATTGACCCATTCAGATCGAAACGAATGACTCATAAATGTGCATGCAAGAATGCTTGAAGCGGTGTTGGTAAGTATTAATTGGTTGAAAAATCAATTGGAAGTTCAATTAATTGCTCAGAAATTGTACCGAAAGTTTCTATATATTTATATTGTAATATTTCTTCTGCGGGCAGAATTCAGCTCCAGATAAGCGGAGATGTTCTGTGCATCGCAGAATCAAGAATCAATGAAGGCATTGCTAAGATTTATTTGACAACGACTTAGGAAAAAAAAAAAAAAAAGGAATGCGGAATCAAATTAGATAGCAATAATAAGGGAAGTATTGGGGAAAAGGCAAACAAATAATATCCTCAAATTACATGAGTCACGCAATTTAAAAGTAATCTTGAATTGAAGGCTGTAAGTTACAAATAAGTAATGGCATGTATGTAGTATCTATATATAGATCTTTCAAAACCCGTCATTGATTTAGAGTCAACCTATCCAAAACTGAACGAGGTTATACAGGTATGTAATGCATTAGTTGTCCCTGGTTTCGTTAAATTATGTCTGTACGATTTAACCTTTCAAAGTATTACATTTTTCGACTCTGACGTAACACCTACAACTGATTTCAACCGATCCGAGGCAAGAAGGGTCATTTATAAACTGTTAGAAATAGCAGACAAATCTTTTCGAAGATTTGCAGTATTAGGTAAAAACAATGGACTAGAAAAGGACTCATTGGATCATATGGTTCTGGGTGTGCTACACCCCAATGAAAGACAAAGCAAAAAATAAAAACAAAAAAAGCTACAAGCGCGGACATGGGTGGT
>NC_142945.1:8847895-8850395 GCF_046866305.1 Octopus bimaculoides | reverse complement strand
GTACACTATTTTATATGAAAAATATGTTGTTAATTGACTTTATTACATATGCAAGCCACTGGTAGAAAATTTCTCTTAATTTTCTACTCTTATTGTGTATGTATATATATATATATATATATATATATATATATGCATGTTTGTATATACATTCATACATACGTTAGTCATTACATGTAAATATCACCAGCATCTGCACCACCACCACCACCACGTCCATCTCCACCACTACCGCCGCCGCCATCACCACCACCGTCACTGCCATTACCGTCACTGCCATTACCGTCACTGCCAACAATGACATACTAATCTCGAAAGGTAAGTTAACGTATATACAGCAAACATCTTATACTGATTAATGGATTACTCTGTATATTTTCAGAACGGATTCTTCTGCTTACTCATCAGAACACACACACACATATAGATGTGTGTGTGTGTGTGTGTGTGTGTGTGTGACATGGTAACGGAGTATTCATAATGTTTTCAAGAATATATATATATAAGCAAAGTGAATTTATAATCTGGTTACGAACTTTGCCTTACAGAGAAATCACCAATTGCTTATACAATGCTTCTTTGCCATTAGATAATTAATAACGGTGAATCATCAAAATGTTTGATTATCTTAAAAGAAAGGAACGTAATATGCTGTTGTTTGCTTGTTTTTTCTTTTATGATAATCTCCAATCACATAAATACATTTCTCATGAAATTCTGCTATATATATATATATATATATATATATATATATATATATATATACATATATATATCTTGATTTCTCTGAAGCCAAACTGTTTCAGATACAATATACGTTGAAACACAGATTCAGATACATAGCTACATCCATGTACGTTTGTATTCATTTGTATTTCAAGATCTTTCGTCAATTGAGAACGAGTCGATTTCTAATCTAGATTCAAGACCCCCTTCGCTGGCATTTCAACAACATCAAGAAGGTACTTTTGCATGTTTGTGCGTTTATGTGCAACAGTTGATGTCAGGGCAGGCGCAGATTTGTATGCCTTGTTTTAAGTATTTATTCTCGTGCATATAGCTGAAATCTTAGACATACGCATATATAACCAAAGACCAAACGTTTGGAAAGTCTTACAAATTTTCGCAGTTGTTGATGGCTTGAGTCTGTAGTCTCAGTAGCATTCTACTTTCTGGTTTTGAGAAGCCTAATTTCTCAAGATTGGTGCTTTGGCAGTTTGTTACATATCTCTGTGCTACAATAATAACAGGTATAAACCTGAGTAGAGTAGCTGTAAATTACACAATTGCTCAGCGTACATATTCCTTTTACGGTGATTATATCTATATAAGTCTCTATTCAGTTTTATTTCAAGATTTCTTGCCAAAAGAGAAACAATCGGTTTCTAACTTAGACCCAAGGCTCCTTCTTCGGAATTTCAACAACATCAATAGGTTATTTTTGTATGTATGTATGTGTATGCATGTGTGTGCGTATGTGTGCGCGTGTGTGATACTACACTCACAAGGCTTAGGTCAGCGTACGATCAATATGCAGCGCAGTGAAGTCCATTTCGAGACGCTATGATTCCAAATAACTACAAATTCATTTTCGCGTTAACTATATATATATATATATATATATATATATATATATATATATATATATATATATATATATATATATATATATATATATATATATATATATATATATATATATATATATATATATATATATATATATATATATATATATATATATATAGAGAGAGAGAGAGAGAGAGATAGATAGATAGATAGATAGATGAGGAGATAGATGTGTGTGTATGTATATATATGATTATACGTACGTACGTATGCATGTATGTTTGTATAAATATATGTAATAAATATATGTAATCTCATAAAAGTAGGTTCGGAATATTTCTACTTTTATTTTCTTTGCCCATGTTTTACATCAGTGCAGTTTCTTCTAATTTGAACTCCAGTTGAACTAGGAAAAAAATGGCACGCAAATAAAGTATTGAGATTATAATGCTTATAATGACAAAGCAGTTATAGACGGGATACATTAGTTTGCAGAACTTGAAGCAGAGAGGAATACAAAAATAGGTATCGGAAAATCCAATATGAGTAAAACCTGTTCGATGAACTGGAAGAAAATGGCGGCCATAGAAAGAACTGCATTAAAATAGTTATGACATGAATATATGGTGATGTATGAATGATGAATGGTGTGTAGAGAAGAGATGAGATGTTAGCGAAGAAGTCAGTTGTTAAATATATGGAATTGACAAACATACATATATATACAATCACGCACATATGTAGGTGTGTGTGTATATGTGTGTGCGTGCGTGAGAGAGAGAGAGAGAGATAGCTAGATAGAGAGAGAGAGAGAGAGAGAGAGAGAGAGAGAGAGAGAGAGAGAGAGAGAGAGAGAGAGAGATAGCTAGATAGATAGAGAGAGAGAGAGAGAGAGAGAGAGAGGATGGTCTAGTGGTTATGGTTTGGCATT
>NC_142945.1:8817895-8842895 GCF_046866305.1 Octopus bimaculoides | reverse complement strand
TATACTGGAGTATCACCTTTCAATGTTTTATCGACCAAATAAAACCATGTACATTTTTTTTTGTTTTCTGGCGCTAATTCTGTCTTTGTCGTTTGCCGAACGTCAAACAACATCGTTTGTGAAGTGGTGTGGCACTGTTTACTTTCAGCTCGTATGATATCGCGCTATCGTTTTACTGAACTAAGTGTCAAACGATTGAAGTCGAAGACGCAAACACTAACTCAAACATATATATATTCATAAAACAGACTTCCAAACAGTTTGCGCTTATGAAATTCTTTCCTAAGACATCGGGCCGCTCGGGGCTATTCTATAAGACACTTGTTCAATGTGCTGCGCTGAGGAGCTAAACATGAAACCAAGAAGTCAACATGTTAATCAAACAGCCATACCTGCACCTATATATATATACATATATATATATATATATATATATATATATATATATATATATATATATATATATAGAGAGAGAGAGAGAGAGAGATAGATAGATAGATAGATATGCATATATGTTTTTATCTCTCTCTCTATATATATATACACACACATATATTTATATATACACACACACACACACACACACATATATATATATATACATATACATACATACATACATACATATATATATATATATATATATATATATATATATATATATAATTTAGAGAACTGTGAAACTTAATTTAATTTTAACTTTTGATAAATTGAATTTGAGTTTTTACATGTAAATTTGGATATTTATCCCTATTATTATTATTATTATTATTATTATTATTATTATTATTATTATTATTATTATAATATATATATATATATATATATATATATATATATATATATGTATACGTATATTTATGTGGGTGGCACTCCATCGGTTACGACGACGAGGGTTCCAGTTGATCCGATCAACGGAACAGCCTGCTCGTGAAATTAACGTGCAAGTGGCTCAGAACTGCACAGCTACGTGTACCCTTAACGTATTTCTCGGGGAGATTCAGTGTGACAAGGCTGGCCCTTTGAAATACAGGTACAGAAGAAACAAAGCGAGAGAATGTTGTGAAGAGTGGATTTGGTAGACGGAAACTGAAAGAAGTCCGTCGTATATATGTATGTGTGTATGTGTTTGTGTGTCTGTGTTTGTCCCCCCAACATCGCTTGACAACCGATGCTGGTGTGCTTACGTCCCCGTAAACTAGCGGTTCGGCAAAAGAGACCGATAGAATAAGTACTAGGCTTCCAAAGAATAAGTCATGGGGTCGATTTGTTTGACTAAAGGCGGTGCTCCAGCATGGCCACAGTCAAATGATTGAAACAAGTAAAAGAGAAAAGATATATATATATATATATATATATATATATATATATATATATATATATATATATATATATATATATATATATATGAATGTATATCTAAATGTATACATGTCGCATGGCAAACACTGGCAGATTTTAGTGAGCGAATAGATTTCAATACCGACTGTCATAATTATTGCCTTGCATATTTAAACAGCTGGCTTTCACGTGATCAGCTCGTTTACACCAGAAGCCTTTTCTCATCTCCGTCTTTGGAGGAAACTAAATAGCTCGTGGCATAGATTACTGAATTCTTGTCATGACTCAATTTCCAAGAATTCTTACTGGACATGTACATGCGCATTGACGTGTACTGAAGCAGAAAACACCACTGTTGCCCTCCAATCTCGCTAAGAAAGCCACACTGTTTAATGCAGACAAACCAATTTAGACTTCATATGAAATTTAAAAAAAACTACAGTTCTTCATTTGAGGTTGGATTTTATTAGCTTGCTATTTCAGAAAAGTAGGGAAGGCTGTAAGATTAAATGTTGGTGCAATTCTTGTTGTTGAGTTATTGATAATGTTTAGATTCAAGTGGGCGTTGATAATGCAGATCTATGACCAAAGGCATTCTAGCCGTGACCATCTTGTAGTTTCTTTGTTTTTTCAGGAATTGATTCTCCACCGGGTTCTAGATAAGATTATATTGAAATTTGTCTGTTATTTGTACCTGATCGACTGATTATGTGTAGGTTTTTTCTTTATAAAAGTAGTCTCTATTGAAAGCAATAAAATAACAATAGAATGTATAGAAGGAGAAGTATAATGCCATGCTATTGTAATTCAACTCAAACATTCTGTGTTCGTTTTCAGGCGGATTAACAAATCATTTTCTTTAAATGGTGTAGTCAAGAGAACCTCACCCAGTACACACTTAAAACTCTGGTAATTATTCTATGCGAGTGTTTTGTCAAACAATTAAGTTACGGGTATATAAATAGACCAGCATCGGTTGTTAATCTGTGAGAAAAGATGCCCCATCTAAAATCTCTGTAAGAGATCAATGCAGTAGTTGACACTTTAACATGGCTGTCCATTCGAGTGGACTCTACAGCGTTTTTTTTACCCCAAGAGGACATCTCAAGCTGGTTAACGATGCACAGCTGCATCCGATAATATTGTGAGCAGGGGAGCGAACCTGTACCAACTCCAAGCAACAGGTCCAATAGACCAGTCCTGGTTTCGGGCTATTTCTGCCACTCCTCAGTACTGGACACCTCATCTGTCAGAGATGATAGCAGCTTGCTTCTACAAAGTAAACCTCGACGGAATTTGACCCCAAAACGTAAAGACGAACATTATGCCACTTCACATTTTGGCCGGCGTGCTAACGATTCAGCCAGCTCAACATCTTACTTCCAGAACAATCCGACGCACAAAATGTCAGTAAAGGGATACATTGTCATGCCACTTTAATTCACAGCAAACATTCTGAGTATAGCCTTAATATTGCTCCTGTCAGTGAATTAATTCTATCTAAAGAATAGTTTTCAGTGGGATAGCTGTCAGTGATTGCAATTGTCGATGTGCTATTTGAGTTAGAATCAGGAGCAACATGACAAAGGAGCTATCCATTCTTCCCAACCATATTAAAGCTCATCGATCATCTTATGGAAATGTGTCTCTGCCTGAAAGTCCGTAAGGAAATGGCTACATTGCTATATTTATCAGCTGCTGAAAAGCAGCGAGCTGACAGAATAGTTTGCATGCCAAACAAAATGTTTAGTTCAATCTCTAGCTTCTATGCTCAAATACCGCTGCAGTTGGTCTGGTCTTTCATTTCGATAAAATAAATACCGGCTGAATACTGGGATTCATGTAATTTTCTATTTACTTCCCGCAACATTTGAGGCCTTGTATCTATTAAAAAAAAAACGTATTAAGAGCAGCGAACTGACCGAATGTTTAACACATCAGGAGAACTGCATGACGGCATTTCATCCGAACTTACGTTCTGAGGTCAAATTCTGCTCGTGTCAACTTTGCCTTTTATTCTTCCGGGGTCGATAAAATAAGCACCACTTGAACACTGGGGTTTATGTGATCGACTGACCTCTTCCTCCTAGTACCAAAGTTATAAACCTTTATTAGCATTGTTAATCTCCAATTAGTACTGATCGTGCATGCCTATATTCTGCATACAACACAGCATTTCATCCGTGCCCATCTCGTTTGTTTCGTAGGTATAGTAAACTCAGGAGCACATTATCAAACACGTCATTCTATTTTAAACACAAATGAGATTTCAGTGAGCTTTAGTTGCTCGTTTTTGCAGTGAGAGCGAACTCATTGGCTCACGAAAATATTTTCGCATTTATTATTCATGAAAAGCTTGCAGGTATTCATAAATGTGTTCAATAATTCATGAAGCTGCACGCAAAACAGCACAAATCCAAGCTCTGTCATATATAGGTGTATATATATATATATATATATATATATATATATATATATATATATATATATATAATAGAGTTATTAATATTTCTAAGTCTCTCTAAAGGAGACTACGGCAGCGGTACTGGAAATTAATAGTTATCGCCAAGCCACCACGGCAGTCCCAAAATTAGGACGAAAGCTGCCGTGAATTAGCTCCAAGAAGCCATCGCCTCTAGCTAGCTATGTGACACACGAAACCTGTGTCCTTTATAACCTACGAACAGGGGAGGTCAGCAGTTTCCCCTTGCTGTAGTCTGCAGATGCCAAACCAGCAAGGGGAAACTGCTGACCTCCCCTGTTCGAAGGTTATAAAGGACACAGGTTTCGTGTGTCACATAGCTAGCTAGAGGCGATGGCTTCTTGGAGCTAATTCACGGCAGCTTTCGTCCTAATTTTGGGACTGCCATGTTGGCTTGGCGATAACTATATATATATATATATATATATATATATTCTTATACACGTTCAAGTATGCCAAAGCGTAGTGGGAATGAATACATTACCGTCATGCAATTATTGCAATCATTATTTCTTATTTCCTTGAATATTTAGGCGCAGAGTGCTGCCAGAATCGGTAGCACGCTGGACAATATGCTTAGTGACATTTCGTCCGTTTCTAGGTTTTGAGTTCAAATGCTGCTGAGGATGACTTCGTCTTCCGTCCTTGCGGTGGGGTCGATAGAATAAAGTACCAATTGAATTCTGTGGTCGATGTCATCGATTTACCCCACTTCTAAATATTGCTGGTCCTGTGTCAAAACTTGAAACAATTATTTTCTGGAATATTTTTTTTCTGGGGAGGGGGAGTTCAAAGATTGTCGAGGTTGATTTTGCCTTTCATCATTTTGGGGTTAGTAGAATAAGTACCAGTTAAATACTGGGGTCGATGTGATCGACTAACCTCCTCCCTTGCCTTGTGCTTATTCTTTTTCTCTTTTACATGTTTTAGAAATATCACTGTGGCCATGCTGGAGTACCACCTTTAGTCGAACAAAGCAAACCCAGGACATAATATTTGTAAGCATAGTACTTATTGTATCGGGATCTTATGCCGAACCGCTAAGTGACGGGGATGTAAACACCAACATCGGCTGTCAAGCGATTGTAGGGGGGTCAAACACAGACGCACACACACACACACACACACACACACACACACACACACACACACACATATATATATACATATACGATGGGCTTCTTTCAGTTTCCGTCTACCAAATCCACTCACAAGGCTGTGGTCCACTCGAAGCTATAGTAGAAGACACTTGCCCTAGGTTCCACGCAATGGAACTGAACCCGGAGCTGTGCGGTTGGGAAGCAAGCTTCATATTACGCAGCCACTCCTGCACAGAAAATAATCATTATGAAGGCGGGAACCTGGCTGTAATTTTGGTATTTGGACAAAATGCTTGGCCTCATTTCCACCGGCTCTTTACATCGTGCCTTCAAATCCCGCCGTGACCAACTTTATCCTACACCCTTTTAGGGTCTATAAAAGAAAGTACTATATGTATGTGTCTATATCTATGTGTGTTTGTGCGTCTTTCTGTTTGTCCACAACTACCGATTGACAAACGGTGTTGGTTTGTTTACGTCCCGGTATATTAGCTTTTCGGCAAAAGAGGTCGTTAGAATAAGTACAAGGCTTAAAAAGAAAAACGAAAATAATAACAAAAAGCTCGGGGGGGGGGGTGATTCATTCTATTACAAATTCTCGAAGTCTGTGCTCCAGGGTGGTCGCTGTCTAAAAACTGAAACAAGTCAAAGAATAAAAGAAGAGAACAGAAAATAAATAAATGCATAAATAAAGTCTATATGCTATAAATTACAATCCATGACACTTTCACTTTTAAGAACATTAGAAACTGGTGACCTGCAATCGTAAGCTGATACATCATTTTAATGTCTACTGTCTTGTTTCAATATTCTCTCATTAATGGAAATTTATATGAAAATTTAAAGTTAATTAGTTTTAATATTTCTTAATTTGTAAATTTGTTTTTAATTGAATGTAAAGTCAGATAGGAAAATCATATCGATTCAATGTTACTTTAGAAATAGAATTAGTAGCAGAGTTTTAAATTTGTCTCTTATTAGGGTAGTTTTTGTTATTCTTTGTTAATACATGTACACATATGCTTATATATATTTATAAAAGCATAAAAAGAATATATATATATATATATATATATATATATATGTATATATATATATATATATACAGATATATATGTGTGATTCTGTATATGCATATGCATACATACGCACGCACACACACACATACACTCGCACACACACACACACACACTCTCACACATATATATATACATACATACATATTTTAATATAAATCAATATTTCACTTTTGGTTTATATGTCTACAGCCAGCATATCGTTATCTTTATGTGGTGTAAACAGCAAAGTCTAGCTGCGTTGTTTTATTAACGTAGGCAGCAGCAGCAGCAGCAGCAGCAGCAGCAACACTAGCAACAATGAATCATTAATATGTTAATAGATTCCAAAACACCTTACAGATCCTCTTTCTGTAGCTGCTTCCGAAGTAGGTGAGGCAATACAGCAAATTCGGGTTTTAATGTCTTTGGGAAAATATCTTGGTGGTATATTCTCGAAAATGAAACTGAACATCAAATATATGTCCAACGGTAATTATACACTGTTTGTTTTCAGGAGGCGCAATGGCCCAGTGGTTAGGGCAGCGGACTCACGGTCGTAGGATCACAGTTTCGATTCCCAGACCGGGCGTTGTGAGTATTTATTGAGCGAAAACACCAAAAAGCTTTAGGTGTTTTTAAATCCAATGTTTTTAAGATTCTAGTTGTCTTTACATCAGCCAGATTCATCATGGCTAGAGAGATTTTGATGTTAGACATTCGGAGTCAAAGCTGAATGGTGTTAAGAAACAACAAAAAACATCAACAGCAATTGCAGTATGGTATCTAGATATCTATAACGAATATACTGTCCAACTTTTAACAATATGTCTAGACTTTATTTTCTACTCTAGGCACAAGGTCCGAAATTTTGGGGGAGGGAGGCCAGGCGATTAGATCGACACTAGTATGCAGCTGGTACTTAATTTATCGACCCCGAAAAGATGAAAGGCAAAGACGATCTCGGCGGAATATGAACTCAGAACGTAAAGACAGACGAGATACCGCTATGCATATATACGTATATATATATATATATGTGTGTGTGTGTGTATTATTCACGAGGTGCACGTAGAATGGTGAGAATCCAAACAATAACGTATTTATTCATTCTTGATCAATAATGTAAGAACAATACAGATATATGTTTTAATTATACTTCTAATTTACTTTTTGTCTCGCAAGTTGTTTAAAGAAGACAGTTAAGGCTATAGGAAAATCAAATAAGTGGACAATATTCCGACAAGAATTCCTCTGCGACTCAACTACACTTTATACTTGAGTTCGTTCAGCTAAAATTAGATTGACACGAATAGACTGTTTTGTAAAAATCTTTTTTGTTAATCTTTTCAATATTATTTTTAGAAAACTTTTTCATTGGCTTCAATTTCCTAATTCTACATTATTAATTCTATGGTAGATTCGAACGGAATATCTGAATGCTGTTGTTTTTTGTCGTCGGAGAACATATCTCCTCTTTCGAGGATGTATATTCATAGCACACACGATTCACAGATTTTGTGACGCCGAGGTGTTTTCATCCTAATATATGTCCCTTCAATCAAAGCTACGACAGATCGATGTACCTAACAGTAGTACTGTCTCCTTTAAAAAAAAATAACAATAAGCAAATAAACTATTTTCTAATGCGTGCTGGTGTCTACCAAACAGAAAATTAATGACGTTCATGCAAAACGTTAAAAATCCAAGCAAGAACGTATATATTCATTCTCTATACGTTCAGGCAGTTTCGAATATGAACAGTTTAATGTTCTTTCTCTTCATCGGAGAACATCTCCCGCATTTAAACCTGCGATTTACTAGTCTAAGTGAATCACATTGAGATACCTCGGTGTTTTGACCTTATTTTGTCTTCTCGGACAGACAAGCTACCACAGTCCGAAGAATCTAAGAAGAATACCTGCTCTTTTTTTTTTTTAGAGAAATTAGAATGTTTGTAACAGATCTTTTTCTATGTTAAATATATTGAAGTATCAAATAGAAGAGAAATTATTACTTCAGTTTTGTTCTATGCTTCTCATTTGCAATTCTGAGTGAAGTTTCGTATTAAATAAAAAAATTTCGCTGCAATTATAAAAACCATGCCGTTATTTTAACGGTTCTCTAACGAGCTTTGCAAACTCGGTAGGTTTCCTCACGTTCATTTGTTCAGACTAGACTGGCTATAATACGAAATATTCTGATAAGAAACGCTACAGAGAAGCAGATTTATTTTTCTGAGATAGAGTACACTATCTTCCTTAACTTCGTTTCTTTCTTTAGTTTCTTTTTTTAGATTTTTATCTTTGCATTTTCTTTTTCTTTTTGAAAATATGTTATTATCTAAAGACCTTGAATTTCTTCAATATTTAACCTCTTTCCCGCTTCCCAGTTTATCATTTCTTGTAGAACTTAATTTGATAAAGAAGTTAAACGAAAAATAAGATTACGATTAGGTATATCTTCATTAATAGATAAACTGATAGAAAAGTAGCTATTTCGTTTTAAAATATATTTAATCTGATCACAAAGATAATATGTACGTACGTACGTATGTATGTATGTATGCATGTATGTATGTATTATCTATGTGTGTCTGTATATCTATATATATATATATATATATATATATATATATATATATATATATATATATATATATATATATATATATATGTATGTATATATGTATGTATATATGTATGTATATATATTTTTAATTTACTTTTTATTTTATACGGTTTTTTAAAGAAGACAGTTAACTTAAAGCTGTAGAAGAATGAAGTCGGCGGGCAAAACACCGACAAGATTTCCTCTGCGACAAAACTACACTTAATATCTGAGTTCATTCAACTAAAATTAGATTGACAATAATAAACTATTTTTTATCCTTTTTGTTTATCTTTTCAATAATTTTGTCTTGTTTTTGAAATTTTCATTCTTTTTTATTTTTCCTCGTTTTCTTCCCTTAAATTTTCAGGGAATTATTGATGTTAAAAACGCTTGAGATTTTTCATTGCGAATTTTATGTTCTATTATATTTTTTTATATATATTTTATAAGATCTGAAATAGAAAATTAAATTTTCAATAGTAATTCCAATTTGTTGAATGAGCTTTTTTTTTTGTTATACATTTTGTTATATCGGTAAATTGTTAGCAATAAACAGAAATGAAATTTTGACACCTAATGTAACAACTACAACTAGTTTTACTAAAACCCTGCAAAAAATATCAATTTTCTTGTGGTTTTCATTTTTACTACAGAACAAAAATGCAAAATGTAAATAATAACAATTGATTTTCGTTTCACTTTGAATGAGAAACATAAAAAGAAACAAGTGAAAAAGGTACAACTATCATATTATTTTCAATAATATTGTTGTATTTCATAAAGTTAAATAATACTATTATTGAATTCTTTCATAGAAGAAAAAATACCTTATTTGGAGATGGGAAGGGGGGATACATTGAATTTTGACTCAAATTCTTGCATCTACTTACAGCAGGTGAACAGGTGCAAACAGCTGAGCGCTGGATTAATTAAATTTTTTTGTGTTATCTAAATTAATATTGGTTCTATTTTCCCAATGTGTCAAGGATGATTTTACCATGTTTTAATTATTTCATCGCTCTGAAAACAAGTACAAGAAGTAGAGATTGTTTGTGTTATACTTAATGTAACTAGCAATATACTTGCCTCAAACGCATAAATCATTATTATATAAACGCAGCGAGCTGGTAGAATCCTTAGCGCATCAGCTGAATTGCTTAATAGTATTCTTTTCGTTTCCACCCCCTCCACTCCTAAAAATTGCTGGCTTTGTGCAAAAGTAAGAAAGGATTATTATTAATCTGGCGACGGGTGAATCGTTAAAGTGTCACATAAAAATGACCTGCGGTGATTACCAGAACCACGTGATTACTAAGAGTACTTCTGAATCACACGGTCATGTTTGCGCTGAAAATTATCAACAAACTTTTGTCAACCTTATGTTATGAGAGAATGTATTTTCTGAAAGTGTACTGTAGTAGTATTGGATAGAAAATATTCGTAGTTATGAACCGAACTATTTTACCATGCAGCCACATTTGAAGGTCTTGCATTGCTTTTTGTTATTAAAATAAACGATTCTTTCATAACACCATGCTGTCTCAGCGAGTTAGAAAGGAAATAAAACGGTTTAAACGTCGTGGTCATTTCTTTTTGCGAAGATATTATGAATAGTATAACATAACTCAAGTGTTACTAACTTGGAATCGAAACAAGATTGCAGACTTAATTCTCCATAAACGTAGTGAGAATTTACTGGAACCTATATCTCATGAGACCATTTTATTACGTAACATATTATTATATAACTTGTAGTTAATTCAATTACAGTTGCTGCTGCATTTTTTAGTCATGCGCACTGTAATAATGATTGTGAACCATGCACAGAATAATGATTTTTAACCATGCACAAGGAGCATAATGATTTTTTTGAAGCTCTTTCCTTCCATCCGTGTAGTCAGACATGAATATTATAAAAGTGAATGTTAAAATATTGCTACTTACAAAAATACCTTAGAAATTATTGGGAAGAAACAGAATAAAACAAATGGAATCAAAATATGCAAAAATAAGATGTAAAAATCTTTACTTTAAATATATTCTTTTAGCAAATAACAGCTACTGAATTGTTTTTTTTAAATATATTTTATTTTGTTATCTGATGTATAATGTATAAAATGGACGCCAGTTCATTGAAGTGTAGTTGAAGGCATCTTTATAAATCATTGACTTCTATATCATGCTCTAGGCAATATTTCTCGTGAAGAAGCACAACCGCATTTATTCAATGATAGCAGTAAAAGATTAAAAAGAAAAGAATAAGAAAAAAGGGAGCTACTTGCAGAAGTAAGTTAAACCCCCAAAATATAAACTCCATCAACCACTCCTTCTCAATAATGCCTTCTCTCATACATTCCGTTGTAAAATGAAGGTTAAAAAAAATCCATATACGAAAAGTCGATAGCAGTTTTAAGGAAACTTTCCTGGAGCCCATCTATCAAATCATTCTCAACCAGATGCAGCGTCATCAAAGAACCTCCTCAAAATCTAAATTCGAAAGCTTCTTGCCGCTGATGATGACTTATCGCAAATATTCTTTATTTTCCTGTCTTATTCTCTAGCTTCATTTCATTCAAAAACAGAGAGCAACCATGTAAGATTCTTTACGTGTAGTTTCATATACCTCGGGGCATATTCTTACACGTTCAAATATACATTATTCATCGTACTTAAGCTACATTTAAAGCCTTCGCTGTGAAAGTTTAAACAAATGTAAATACACCTTGTTATTATCTTCCAACACAGAAACACATTGGGAATTGTCCTACACGACAACCTTCTTTATTTTCTTTCTACGAATCC
The DNA here is from genome assembly GCF_046866305.1 of Octopus bimaculoides. Taxonomy (NCBI): domain Eukaryota; kingdom Metazoa; phylum Mollusca; class Cephalopoda; order Octopoda; family Octopodidae; genus Octopus; species Octopus bimaculoides. The sequence goes on along the minus strand of NC_142945.1, from coordinate 8,831,502 downwards.
CAGCTAGGATTTCGTACCGCTTTCTCTGTGCGTAAAGAATGATATAATGTATTTGCATGTATTAAAATTTTCACGGCGAAAGTCTTTAAATCTTTGGTTTCAGATAGGCTAAAGAATGGCTGTGTGGTTAACAAGAATGCTTTACAGCCACGTGGTGAGGCACATTCGGCAAATGTCTTCTAATATGGCCTCGCGCCCACAAAAGCTTTGTAAGACAATTTGGTCGACGGAAACTCTGTGGAAGCCCTCTCTCACACACACACACACACACACACACACACACACACACACACACACACACACACACATATATATCGTGGTTGTCTACTCTTTATGCAGAGTTTGGCCACCTGCTGTACCTACACCTTAGAACCATCATGGCTTCTGATGTACCTTTTTAAACCAGACAGTATTCTGAAAAGACAATCACATAGATTGCATATCCGACGACTGAAACAAATGAAGGACAGAGAAAAAATTAAGAATTGTACAAAAATCTTAAAACGTTTGACGTATTTCAGATGTATAAGCAATTTATAGTATATGAATTTTAACAATAATATTTTACATAAGAACCACTTCAGATTCTAAAAGGTTGCACGACCTGCTAAAAATAGCAGACATGTTTACCTGAAACCATATCTTATGTGAAAACAAGAACGACATACTGTATAATGGAGACCCAGATAAAATATCAGAACATAAACCAGATGTTTATAATTGGAATATCTTTGATAACACATTTTTTTCTGTCAGACCTGGCCTAGGATTTAACAAGAGTAAGAAGAACATCAACGAAACAGGCTTCGATGATATTCCATTATGCTATAAATATACATTCGTTTCTTGCTGGGAAGATTTTATTAAAAGCGCTGAAACCGGAAAGATCCAACCATTTAATAATTCCTAAATCCCGAATAACATACGATAACACAAGGAAGAAGAATTCACTCTCAATTTCTCTCATTTCTAATCTTCTACCATTGCTCTTAGTTCCTCACAAATCAGATATTTTATTTCGGGATTAGCATTTACTTTGGTGATAGAAATCTTTCTTTCAATCTTTCAATATACACACACGCACACACACACACACGCACTCGCACACACACACACAAACACAAACACAAACGTATATATATATATATATATATATATATATATATATATATATATATATATATACGTAAATGTTTATATGTATGTGTACACACACACACAAGAACACGCACAGACACATACACACATGAATATCTATATAAATATACATAATGCATATGTACGTATACATGCACATGTACACACACACACACATCTATATATAATGATAAACAGAGAGAGATAAATAAATAGATACATGCACAAGTTTATATATGCATGTGTACATGTATGTTTGTGCGTTTATGGCTGCGTGTGTATGTGTGTCTGTGTGTGAATATTATATATTCATCTTGAAAAATACTATTGACAACATTTGCGATTTATCAAAATATAATAATGCTCCTCCAGAACAAAGCATATAAAACACATAAAGCAACTGTACTGAGCAGTGCAGGTTATTGATGTCTTGGAGTAGAGAGTGAGCGAGAAAGGAAGATACAAATAGGGAAAAAGGGCAAGCGAGGGAGAGAGAGAGAGAGGATGAGAAAGAATGACAGAGAGGAAGAGTGTCATGGATTTATTAATATTAAAATTTTTTGAAAGATTCAAATTTTTTTTATTATTTCATAATTTTATTTTTCTAAATTGATAATTTTTTTTTTCTGACACAACGATGACGTTTTTAGGTGTATAAAAACTGAACAACCACTTCAAAAAAAAAAAAAAAAGAAAGAAAGAAAAAAATGGAAAATATATCTTGAATAATAAAACTAAGCATGAGGAGAGAAAAGAAAATCCTTCAATAATTTGATAGATAACACAATATGCTTAACACTACTGGGGAGCGATCAACATCTGAATTTTTTTCCTTTTTTATTCTTAAGGTGTTGCCATAAATACTACACTCGCATTGCTCATGCCTTGTGGCAGAGCTGCCAGCGTTAGCTTACGTCAGTTCATTTCCCATTTCTTTGAAATCTGAAGATTCTTTTGACTGAAAGCAAAAAAAAAAAAAAAAAAAATTGATATTTGAACTTCAACATTTTCTATAACAAATTTCAAATAAACTCATAGGTTTCTGATAAAGTTGGAAAATATTGACATGTAACTTTAGCGCCGCCAATATTGTTGTTCATTTTGTTGTTGCTGTTGATGTTCTGGTTTTTGTTGTTGGCATTGTTGTTATTGCTTTTGTTACTGTTGTTGTTGTTGTCGTTTAATCCCTGGCCAACCTTGATTAAACAGATCTTCTTTCATTTTACTTCGCCTTAAGATTGTAGTCTCCGTTTTATGAAGTCGTAATTGATGTGCCTACGGGCGTTTTCTGATACGTTTCGGAACCTAGTGGCGACCGTCATCCCACTTCAATTTTCGGAGTACATTTCTTCAAAAAATAGAAAGATAAAAAGTGCCAAGAAGAAAGAATTGCGAACACGAATGAATCACAGAAATTGATTGGTGCTCGATTTATCTCCCCTGAAATGAAGACAAAGTGGTAAGTCGACAACATTATCGCCAGTACTTTATTATATCGACACTGAAACTTGAAAGCAGGATTTGAACTCAGAGAGTTGTTGTTGGGACTCCGTCGCTTACGACGTCGAGGGTTCCAGTTGATCCGATCAACGGAACAGCGTGCTCGTGAAATTAACGTGCAAGTGGCTGAGCACTCCACAGACACGTGTACTCTTAACGTAGTTCTCGGGGATATTCAGCGTGACACAGTGTGACAAGGCTAACCCCTTGACTTATAGGCACAACAGAAACAGGAAGTAAAAGTGAGAGAAAGGTGTGGTGAAAGGGTACAGCAGGGTTCGCCACCATCCCCTGCCGGAGCCTCGACGAGCTTTAGGTGTTTTCGCTCAATAAACACTCACAATGCCCGGTCTGGGAATCGAAACCGCGATCCTATGACCGCGAGTCCGCTGCCCATTCACGATCATTTTGTGCTTCCGCCTTCCCAGACATCCTGTATCTCACATCCAACACAACATAACATGTCCTTTGGGATTTATGATTTAGAACAATCCCTTCTCATCTATTTCAGGTCGTCTTTTCAAAATCGATATGTCCTCCATCTTTCAAGATGACAGGATAATACTTCATAAAAATGTAGCAGGTAATTTTAGCAGTTTCAGTGGCCACATAGAAGCTCCTTTCTTGCTGTCTTGTTGGTTTGTCGTATTCCTGGCTCAATGAATGATATATTTGTTTCAAGTTACATCTTGGGAAGTGGAAGCATTGCCAGCCAGCGATCGATTTTAATACAATAATTATAACCATTATTACTGTAGGCTGTGATTCTCATTGGGAATTGAATCTTCTATGAGGAAACTTATACGTGTTATAAAATCTCATTTTATCATTGCCTATAAATCAGGAACCTTATTCCGATCTAATAACCATTGTTAGATTTCAATTATATTTCATTTTCATAATACCCATGTAATTTTGAATAATGCTTGTGAAACTAAAGGGCCTTCTAAAGTCATTAGTACCGAACCTATCTAGAAATTGCATCTTTCACATTCAATTAATCTTTAATGCGGTATTTCACAATGGTGTGGTATGTGTGTGTGTGGGGTGGCTGGGTGTCCAAGGAAGCTCAATGATTGCAGAGAGAAATGATGGGGTTTTGGAGTTTTTTTTTGAAGTGGAATAGAAAAATCACCATCCACATCATCATCCTCATCGTCATTTTCATCATCATCATCATCATCATCATCATAGTCGTCGTCGTCATGATTATGATGATCGTTGTAATCATAAATAGTCGTCATCACCATCATCATCTTCATCATTATCGTTATCATCATTTTCATCAACAACAAGAACAGCTAAAACAACAATCATAAGTACATTAGTGAGAATTGCCTTCTCGATGGTAACTGTTTGAATAAGTTGATAACATACAGCTCTGAAGTAGAATAAAAACCAACAGAAATGAGGCTCATATATATATATTGGCGAAATTTAACTTCAAAAAATCGATTTAGAAAAACATTCCTTTGTTAGCAGTGGTACTGAATCCGGAACCATGTGGTTAGGAAGCAAGCTTTTTACCACTCAGCCATGCTCATCATGCTTTTATCAGTCGTGTTTAAAAGCATTCTAGTACACAACGGAACTCCCGGTTCATCACCTTAACCACAAATATTATGCTCCTTTACCTATCAACGAAGTTAAGTTTTATATTTTCTTAATACATTTTTTCTCCTTCTGTATATCAAAATTTCCTATATTTTTATTTCGGACTTGAAATATCCTTTCTTTGAATGTTTTAAATTTTGTTCTTTTTGCCTTTTTCTTCTAAGATTGTTGAGAAATTGAGTTTATAAATAAAGTTATTTTGCATAAAATTACAATAAATAAATCAATGAATTCTCTTTATTGAAATCGATTGACGAGGGCAATGGTTTTACAACTAAATCAATCGACAGGAAAAAAATGTTGTCATAGCAACAGCTAAGAGTCCGACCCTAAAAATATGCACGTTAGTATTACTATAAAATGTTCTGAGAAGGGATCGTAAAGTGGAAAATGGCGGTCACTAACGAGTTGTCCCAAGTTAAATCAAGGCAGTTATAAGAGTTGGTTGTAGTAAGGTTATTGGGCATCAGGCTTTGGCAATAATATCCGTGAGCTATTCATCCAGAAGAAGTGGAAATTATACGGAGACATTTATACACTCGAAGTGTCTTATTTATGTTTGTGATAAGTGTACGTTTACAATTATGCATATAAATGAATAAATTGTTAAAATTGATAATTTTAATTGACGACAAAATTGCATTTATAAGCATTCAGAAAGATCATAATTGCAAATTAATCTTTATAAATTAAACGCAGTTATAAAATCCTAAATAATACAGTGATAAAATTGAACTACTTCAAATCCTATTGAATAGTTTCCTGTAGTGATGGTTAATGGTGAAATGCTTATCAATTAGGCTTTAGGGAATTTCCTACAATATTTAACTGAACGTCTAAAGGAAATGGAGGTGTGAACCAGATAACCTTAGTGTGATACGAAGGATGGTTGGGTTTACAGGTAGTATTATCTTTGGACCCGCTGGCAGTTAAAACAATATTGAAATAAGGCACTGCTTCATCGAAAATTTCTGTGTAAGGTGGGAGTCTTACTCCTATTACAGACTTGAATTTTATGAACGACGTTCAGAAACCGGTAGTAATGTTCGCTAGATTGCCTTTTTTGCAAATGAAATACTACACCAGCAGAATTAGCGTTATTCTTCTGTACCCAAAAGGCATTTTTGTAAGAAACTAATGAACTTGTTGCATGCAGGAGTATGCTGATATCAGACCCATTGACTGAAATATAATTCTTAGCGAAAACGATTGCTTTTGTGAATAGATGTTTTGATGTCGAAGGATGAAATTCAATACAGAACTACAAAAATTTAGATAGCTGTTAATGACTTATAATATTCAGTGAATAATTAACAGCAAAACGCCTTTCTGATGCTGGCGAAGTTTTTCTTTTTCTCAGTTGGTGAATACTATTGCCGATGATACTATTCACTCCATTCACATATTAAGCTTCTGATTGCATGTTTTAACGAACAGATAACATTGTTACAAAACAAAAAAAACCCAACTATATCTGCTTTTAAAATGTAATATATACTCTTCGTAAAGCCTTACATACAATCCGGCCATTTATTTCTAAATCGTCGCTATTTCTTAGTCTGTAAACCAAGGGATTTAAATGTAGTATTCTTAGTTGTTTTATTAAGAAATACTGTTAATAAAATCTGTTATAAGTATTAAATGCATGCATAAATACATACATACATGCATGCATACATACAACAACATGGTGTCGAAAACAGACATGTTGATATGGAGGACTATTCATTCACCTGAATAATGAATACTATCTCGTATAATTTTTGATATTAATAGAAGTGGGGTAAAAGAAATGGCTATCTTCTTTGTATATATATATATATATATATATATATCAATATCATGTTAGTTCACTTGTGATGTCTCTCATGGGTGTCACTGGTGACATGGAATCCATGTGTATATAGCACCTCTTATATTTCTTCCCATGACTTTAACCTCTTATGTTTCTGACGTAATGCTTCACTTCCTTTCACGCTAGCTTGATTTAATTCGTTCTTAGTTGAAAGCCATCTGTTGTTAATCTCCTGTTGTTTGTATTTGTACTAGTGTACCATTTCTCCGTTTTTTTCCCGTCCTTGCTTTCGTTTACATTTGTTTACATTTCATCTACTGCTCTTAGCTTAGATTTTCTTGGGTCCAAGCTCCGAATGACCCGTCCTTGTTTTTTACTCTCCCTTTTTGCATCGTCTAACTGCCCGGATGTTTTGTCGTCGCCTGTTTAGTTCTTGTTCCATTTTTGTTTTCTTTTATATATATATATATATATATATATATATATATATATATATATAGGTATGTATATAGGTATGTTGGTGCAAACAGGGAATATAGAACTCAGAATATGAGTATATGTATTTATATTTATTTATATTTAACAAAAGCAACAGGTTGACTCAAGAACCGAGAGATTCGTACCAACGTACGAAACCCTCAGACCTTAAGTTACTCCTATTGCTACTCTTAATATTAAATATATATAAACATTTATACACACACACACACACACACACACACACACGCGCACACACACATACACACACACACACACACACACACACACACACATATATATTAATATATGCATACATATGATAATATATGTGCTTATACATATACATTTATAATGGTAATATTTTATTTGTGTGAATGAACATTTTTGTCAGTGATGAGAAGGGAGGGAATTCGGAAATTTAAATTGATTAAAATCAAAATATCCAGTAATACAGTAAAACAAAATTCTTTGCGTGAAGAACTTATGCGAATATCATACTTTTACATCTTTAGAAAATGGCGTGTTAATATTGCCACAAAGTATTGTATGAAACGCTCTTCTCAATGATACCCAATTGGGTTTTGGTTTAAATACAAACGCTGGTATAAGCAGCCCCCATAAAAAATAAAATAAAGTAGAAAAATCGGACAAAACAAAACAAGAAAAGAAAAATTTATTTGAGACAACTGATTGGTAGGAATGTGATAGCAACAGCAAAGGCAGGCACTGACAACTGCAGCAATTATCTGAAAATATATGCTGCAATGTTCCGACATTTATAGCACTGCCGTATCAACCTCTATTGCATTGTTATAGATATATATAATGTACGGGTATTGCCATGCAACACGCCATAGTTACATGGGAAAACTACACGCTGTCACTCACAATGATATATACATAGATATATATACGTATATATATATATATATATATATATATATATATATATATATATATATATATATATATATATATATAGTTTTAGGGAAAATAACCAATTTTCAAGAACTCATCGATGAAAATCCACTATCACATATAGAAAAATTAATAATTAAAAGCACAATAAATGAGTATAATATAAAGTAAAGTAAATATCATAAGATAAATATAATAAAAAGATTACACGTGTTTCATAACCAATTTTCAAATAGAAAAGAAATTTAAATCGATTAAAATCAATTGAAATTATCTAAAATAAGTTCTATTCAAAAATATAGCTACTCGTCAGATCGTAAGTAGAACAATAATTAGATATATATCTCAACCAACAATAAGTACCAAATGAATTAATATGATATACTTATTATATAAAGATAGAAAAATTATTTAAAAAATATCATAATATCAAAATAATAACCATTCAATAATCATCCCTTCATCCATAATAATAACATAATAATAATGTATATATATATAAAGTTTAACCTTTTATTCTTAATAATTTTTTCTTTCCTAATTTTTTCATTCATAATTTTTTCCATTCATAATTTTTTCATTCATATTTTTTATTATTACGTTTGTAGAAATAAATAATCTTGTATTTTTCTATTATTCAATTGATCTTTAATCATAATTAAATAAACGTCTTTAGTTTTAAATAGTATAGCTTTAACTATTACACCGGTTAAATATGTACTAATTTTATCTTCATTATTATTTTAAACTTAAACTTCGTTCAACTTGTATTTAAAACAATGATAATTTAAAACAATGATAATTTAGGTAAGATGTTTTTTGTATATAATATACATGTTATTATTATGGATGAAGGGATGATTATTGAATGGTTATTATTTTGATATTATGATATTTTTTAAATAATTTTTCTATCTTTATATAATAAGTATATCATATTAATTGGGAAGGAAGCTTCTAACCACAGCCAGAATAGTGTAGCCATGTGTATGAACTCAGACTGAGGGTTCATTAGTATAACAGTTATGAGACTTATACCGCCGAGTCGACTAAAGAGCCTCTACGAGGTAGGTCAAACTCTTAAAATTAGTAGTTAAATCTCACTCAGATCATGCCCTGTCGCGATTAAAGAAAAATAGCTCTGGATAAGTTACTCTTGTGGACACATTGCAAGAAATAGGATGAGATAGTCGGAACTGAAGTGAATCTGGTGATCGCAGACACCCAATGACCGTTGAAATTTGTTTAAACAAAGTTTACGACCGTTTTCTACAAGCAACATTTTAAACTCCTTTTTTAAAGAAAATCATTACGCATAACATATCCTGTGGGTTGATGATGCATAGAAATAAGCAGGACGGTCGAAATTAGACCTGCTTTCATCACGGGCCTAGAGCGACGACAACAATTAGCAATAAGAGGATAAAAATGAGTACAACAACGCCAACTGTACAGTCAATTGCATACGAATAATCTACAAAGGCTGCTATATTGTCGATAGTATCATTTCCATTGTAGGCACTGCAGCGACATTGTGTTCATATCTGTTGCAACACAATAGAGATATCAGCAACAGCAGTGGAACTAGGAAAACGTTTTGTTATCAGCTGTGGAACTACAGCAGCCGAACTACGTTACTAGTGCATGATACAGATCGCATTCTTTGTCCAGTTTAGTGATTGTTACGTCTCTGAGTTCGTTCCTTCTGCCTCACTCTATCTATCTATCTATCTATCTATCTATCTATCTATCTATCTATCTATCTATCTATCTATCTATCTATCTATCTGTCTGTATATCTACCTGTTAATCTGTCTCTCTGTTTATCTATCTATCTATCTATCTATCTATCTATCTATCTATCTATCTATCTATCTATCTATCTATCTATCTGTCAATGTGTCTATCTGTATGTATGTATGTATGTATGTATCTATCTGTCAATGTGTCTATCTGTATGTATGTATGTATGTATGTATGTACGTATGTATGTATATATATATATATATATATATATATATATATATATATATATATATATATATATATATATATATATATATATAAATATATATATCTATATGTATACCAATATCTATCTATCTCTCTCTATATATATATAGACATACATATATAAGTATGATCTTCCACACGTCTTCCATCACCTAAATTCCCTCAGAAGGTAATGGTTGGCCCAGGACTAAAATACAAGAGAAGACACTTACTCTAGGTGCCAAACAGTGCGTTGCAAATGAACCCGAAACCGGGCGGTTGCGAAGCGAATTTCTCAACCACAAAATAAATATGCCAACATCTATTTTACAGGAATGTTTCACACTGCATGACCCGTAAGATTCCTTTATCAGATTCATATCTACACCGACCCATTATAAAGAACTTAACCTCATCTGAATTTAATCACGAAGTAAACTTATAAATTTGAATTTTTTAATAATTTTAAGCGTAATGCTAGTAAAAACAACACCTATTCTATTATTTTATTTATATTCCCATTTTGTTCAAGTTTTTCTTTTTTCATAGACTTTGTTGATTTCTTGGCATCTGCAGTTTATCATTTTTACGTTTTTTTTTAAACATCATCTATCTTAATCTAAAATATGTTTGTCTTCCATATTTTTATTTTCGCAGTACATTTGACCTCTATTATACTCAGCATGTAACACCTGCTCTTATCACAGTTTACTTCTCATTCCAATATGATAGATAGAATCTCTTTAAATAGTTAATCTTCTATTTAATATCGGACAACATATTATATACGCACGAGGTAGGACTGTTATGCTCTTTACTAAATAATGATTTGAGTGCTTCTTGGTACACATGTAAACGTTAAGTTTACGCAAATGTAATTACAATTCCCTGTACTAACGTGTTGAATTAATAAGATACAAAATCAAATATTGTTTTAGTAACATGACTATCTTTCGAATGTATACAATACTAGAAATATCTGGGTAAGTATATAAGATATAATATAACTAGTGAATTAATAAGCTAGTCTGTCGCTCTAGAATTTGAGGGTTTAGCTTAGTGATATAAACAGCAATGCATAAGGATTATATATATGTTAAGCATACCTTCTAATATGTTATCATTGATAATACAATCTCATTTGAATTAACCCATCTCAAAAATTTAACATGAGTTAGACAGATTCGACGATAAAAGTAGTGGAGAAAAGACTGATAATTTTTATGGTATTTAGACTTTCCTTCTGCAGTTAAGTTTGAAATCCTATCGAATCTAACGCTCTGTTATCTGGAAGCCATATTTGAATCAGTATTTGTAGACCTCTATTATAAAATTAACTACTAATCCTAATCAAAATATATCTATATTATATACTCTTTTACACTTCTACTTGTTTCGGTCATTTGACTGCGGCTATGCTAGTGCACCTGATGAAGGCTGGAGTGTATGTCAGCCGAACGGTTGCGTTAGCAACAAACAAGATGAGGACGAATATTCGTCAAATGTAAATAATCTAAATAATGTACATCATTCCTCATCTCTTAAATATAGAACTGTGTCGTAAAACTGTTTAATATAACTGTAAAGAATCTTAGTGCAAATCGGAGAGAGCTGTTTTATAATTATTCCACATTAACTGGATAGAAATTTTACAACTGTTTGGTTGTAATAGGAAAACAGTTTAAAATTGCGTGTTAGGAAATGGATAATTGGTTAACTTCGTCTTTCAAAACTAATTATTTTACATCTACTGCATGTTTTCTGCATTATTTACTGACATAGTTGGCTGTTATTTATAGGATGTAGTCGACTGTGATCATTTATCATTTACTTGTTTCAGTCATTAGACTGCGACCATGCTGGGGCACCGACTCGAAGAATTTTTAGTCGAATAAATCAATACCAGTACTTATTTTATCAAAGCCTGCTACTTATTTTATAGGTTCTCAATTGCCGAACCGCTAAGTTCCGGGGACGTAAACACACCAGCATCGGTTGCGAAGTGGTGCCGAGGGACACACATACACACACACACACATGCAGACACATGCACACATACGCAATGGGCTTCTTTCTGTTTCCGTCTACTAAATTCACTCACAAGGCTTTAGTGGACCTTACGCTAAATTATAAAACACGTGCCCAAGATACTAGGCAGTAGAACTGAACCCGGAACTGTGTGGTTGGGAAACAATCTTCTTACCACACAGCCCCGCCTGCGCCTACACATTTGTGTTATATTATATGAATCTACTTTATGGCAAGTTCTAAATTAATCTCCAAATTCCTTATGAAACACCACTGGTTTTCTCTAAATTATGTGGAAATTAATGTTGATTGTAGTCTCAATTCCAGCGTTCCGTATACTTCTTATATTCGCTACTATAAGTAGTAGTACTTTGATAATCTCAACTCCAAAAGTACGAAAGCAACGTTGTTTACTGTATTTTTCAGCAGCGAACTAATTTCATGCTATTCTGCTTCAAAATTTGTCTATTTTCTCAGAAACTTTCTTATATTTATTATCTATCTGATCTTTATATTGTTCCACCAGTCATCTACATTGTTGCCAAAGTTACAAGGTATCTATTCTTTATTTTCTTCTCTTTTTGTGTTTTGATAAATAAAGATGCGATAGTTGCCAAAACGATTCACATACAGCAGTTACAACTATAATATGCTGAGCAATCTATTTTGGTTATAAATATATCCATTGCATTGTCCATAAACTCATTCAACTGCGATGGCAAGAGGAAAAATCTGTTCTAGCCTTTAAACCTTATTTAAAATATTATTTTGAACACAATGAAAATTCTTTTGGGAAAGACATTCACGTTCAGTGTTTGGCTGTTATAACTGACACATTCGTATTTTTTAATCACCCACGACCGGTTTCTACTTGAGGTGGATAATATTTAAACAGCAATTTAGTCCTGTAGCAATAAAGTTACGATCGAATCCATTATTCTTTCCACAGAGCATATGAATTCAAACTAAGCAGCCAACCCTATCTCGTCTCCCTAAATAGGGAATTTTGCTATCTGATGTAAGTTATTTTTCTTTATCCCCTAGCATTTAACGGTTTGAGAAATATCAAGATTAATACTTGTACGGTGAACTGATTTCACAAATGAGAAACCAGTTTTGCTCTGAAATCCGCTTGTCAAGTGGATATAAAAAGAGCGATATCTATCTATCTATCTATCTATCTATCTATCTATCTATCTATCTATCTATCTATCTGTCTCTCTGTCTATCTGTCTGTCTGTCTGTCTGTCTATCTAATTATCATTTCAGCACTATTAGAAGTGATACGAATCACCTCTTAATATTAATTAGTCTTGCAGGCAAAGGTTAACTGTTCGTAACCGAAATTGTAAGTACATATAAAGCAATTAAAAGTTTCTTTGGAGTTTCAATGTAGTGAATATCGACACATCTGTATGAGTATGAGCAGAGGGTTTCGTGAATTGTTTGCAAGTGTACCGTTGTGGTATGTGTTTTCGTACATCACATCTTAAATGTAGAAATATAGAGAAGTAGATAAAATTAGTCAAGCAAAAACTAAACTGTTCACTAGTAGGTCAATTTACTTCATATGCATCAACTTAAAACACACAGCAATCATATCAAGATCGAAGGTGACCATATATTTTATTCTGTCTATCCCACGTTTGAAGCAATTACCAACAATAAACTTCAAACTTTCAAGTCACATTTGCTGCCTTGAAAATATTCAGAAGATAGAAAACGCTTTCTTCTGATCAACATTCTTTTAAGAAATGAAGATTTACGTTTGTGTTTCAGTAAAACCAAAAATGGAAAAGGTGATGTATTCCATATTCATCACCATTAAAATCCAAACATCATGTCGAAATGGAAGGTGGCAACATTTCTCATTTAATATATTCTATATTTGAAGCAAGTACAAACACTCCCAAAGCCAACATTTTAACTTATAAACACTTTTTTCTTCAAAACACTTTAACGATATTCCCAAGATGGAAAGCATTTTCTGCTAATCAACTTCGATGAACAAATGAAGATCTAAGCTTAAGATTCGCTGCAAACAAAATAGGAGAATTTTTCTGCGAAATAATAGGCACTCTTTATTTAAATACGAATTCTCTTGCCATGGAAGGACTTCAATTATGCACTTTAGATCCAAAAC
>NC_142945.1:8718293-8814895 GCF_046866305.1 Octopus bimaculoides | reverse complement strand
CTTCTATTTGTTATCGTGAAGAGGAAGGAAGCCCGTGACCTCAAATATACATTCATACATACATACATACATACATACGTACATACATACATACATACATACGTACATACATACATACAACCACATACGTATATGCATACAAACACATACGTGTAGGCGCAGTGCTTAGTGATTAGAGTGTTGGACTCATGATCGTAAGATTGTGGTTTCAATTCCTTCATTGGGTAAAACGTTAACCCTTTTTTTAGGAAGGCATACTGGCACAGTTTTGATGGGGATAGGTTTATAAAAGGGCTTTCTGCTGTTAGAATGCTTTTGACTTTTGTTTCGTGTGTCTGTAGCAGGTGTATTGCGAATGAAAGAACCTGTTTCAACAAGAACAAAAGAAGGAAAACAAAAACAGTCTTCAGTGTGAGAATGTGGTTTATGTGGTCGACTGCGTCCTCCGCTTTGTTTTGTCTTTATACATTCATTCGCATGTTATTGTATATATTTAAAACTATTTATTCGTACGTTTCGTCCCATTCGATCCCGTGACCTCAATGTTTGTTTTGCCTGTCCATGTATCGTCGCCTCTTTTTCTTAGCCTTATATGGTGAATAAAGAAATTGACTTTTGTTTCATGTAACGTCTGCGCGGAAACTCATCTTCGCACGTGTTCCTTGTATTATGCAACATCGTATTGCGATTTAATGGAGTTATGGGCACTACATCTTGCAAATCGAACAGCCATGTAGATGTAGCCTTCACAGTCATTGCCTCGAAGCTGTTTGTAAATTTTGGACATGGCTGTATATTCTGGCGTTTGCTGCATTAGAAATAAGGAGATAAGCAACCAAGTTGGATTCAACGCAATAAATGAATGCTGCAGGTCTCCTGTACTGAAGACGGTCAATTTATTGATTGTCCGATCTCATAACATTAACGTAACCAGATGCATTCAAAGCAAAGTTATAGAAACAGTGATGTCTCTACGCTCCTGTCATAGAATTGAGAACCGAGAATTGCGTTAGAAATATTTATACCTTGAAATGTACTACACAGTTGTGAGTCGAACTGTTGCCAACTTCCTCCTTCACAATGGCGAACGAGAGGAAAAGATGTGCAGTGCAAAAACCCTGTCACGTTAGCAATGTCAATCAATTTATATTAGATGTCACCAGCGGATAATATCCATGGCGGAATCACGGATAACTATAACTGCGTTATACAATATACTTTTATTTTTAGTTTACTATCATCAAATTATTCAGAAACTTGGTGTCTTTGTGTAAGCCTGTATGCAAGTACGTTTCTCATTATTCAGTTTATTTCAAGATTTCTTGCCAATAACGAAAGAAACATACATACATACATACCCTTGAATTTCAACATCAACAACAGGGTATGTATGTATGTATGTATGTATGTGTGTGTGTGTGTATGCATATATGTATGCATGTATGAATGCATGTATGTATGCATGTATGTTTGTATGCATGTATGTATGTATACATGTATGCATGTATGTATGTATGCATGTATGTATGTATATGTATGCATGTATGTATATAAATATGTATGTATGCATGTATGCATGTACGTATGTATGCATGTGTGTATTCTTGGTGATGCGAAGGGCCATAGTTCCGGGTTCAGTCCCACTGCGTGGAACCTTGGGCGAGTGACTTCGGGCCGACCAAAGCCTTGCGAGTGGATTTGGTAGACGGAAACTGAAAGAAGCCCGTTGTATACACATACAAACGTATGCACACACACACAAATATATATACATGTGTGCGTTTTACTCTATGCGCTGCGTGCGTGTTTGTCTCCCACCATCATTTGACAACTGGTGCTGGTATGTTAACTCCCCATAACGTAGCGGTTCGTTAAAATAGGCCTAAGAACAAGTACAAGGCTTAATAGATACTGGATTCCATTCATTCCAGTAGAATTCTTCAAGGCAGTGCCCCAGTATTGCCTCACTTTCATGACTAAAAGACATAAAATGCAAAAAGCAAAATGGGAACTTCTAAGCTATTTGTTTCTTAAGCTAAGCTATTTATTTCTCCCATAATTTATTGAAAATTAATTTTATCGGATGATTAATTTACATTTATCTTGTAGAGCAATTTAATGTCCCCTCTTTTGGGATTAATGGTGATAACATTTGTCTACTGAAGATATCCATTTTATTTTCGATCTTAAAAGAAAAGAAAAAAAAAGACAGAAAAAGGGACAAAAAAAATAATTCTCAATATTATACCCAAAGGAACAGAGACAGACAGGGAGACAGAACTGGTTGTGCACATCGTGTTCGGAAGAGCAGGTAAAATTTGCATTTGCACAAATAGAATTTGGAAGAATTTGTTTTAAACTTAGGAATTAAATAGTTAAGCTGCAATTAAATAGATTTCCTGCACGGGGAAAATACCTTTGGGTATTTGTTAAGTCTCATTACAATGTGAGTTCAGATCCCCCGATAGTCGACTTTGCCTTTCATCAATCTGAGGTCGATCAAATAAAGTAATCAATTAAACCTCTCCCTCAAATGTTATTACATACACACACACACACACACACACACACACACACACACACACACACACACACACACACACACACACACACACACACTCACACAGACATATATATGTATATATTATATACATACATTCACACAAAAATAGACTATTACCTCATTCCTTTTGATTATTTGCATTTCACTAAATTCTTACCTTCACCCTATTCAAACGTGATAAAGTGTTTAAGCCCGAAACGTTCTTTTTCTATATTACCGATATACTTTAAACATATTGATATATATTAAACATGCACCAAGGAAACATGCACCAAGACGTTCGATGTGCAACAAACAACAAGCAAACCTTCCACACAAGGACAATAGGATGGAAAGCTCACAGTGACTGATATTATCCTGCACCAGGTAAAGGCAAAACGTTAGAGCAGTGGGCCGTATGAGATATGGCTCATCATTAAGTGAGTCACATTGCTAACAAATTTCGAGGTAATTTATTCTTGGCGTTCCGTGGATTGTAGCTTGACTGTGACTGCTCTAAATAGACGATGTTTGAGAGGACAGACGAGAAAGTCATGACTGTATTCGTGAAAAGAAGAACGTGTTAGCCATGAACATTATCTTTGATCACAGATTTGAACAAGAAGGACCTGTTCGATGAGAGCTGTCCCAGGGTGGTAAATAAAAACAAGTATAAAACAGGTATTTGAAAGATGCTGCATATCTTCCTGACAATATCTGACCCCTGTTGCATATCGTGGTCAGATTGAATTCATCGGAAATGGAAATATGCAACAAGATGTAATAATATCCAGCGTATTGCTTGTGTCTAACCAGAAAAAAAATACGACTATTAGAAAAAAGTAACAATGGATAGAAAGTGCATAGAAAATATTCTCATCTCTTAATAATCTGCTCTCACATAATTGAGATCTGAATAATAGGAAGTATTCTGGATTTAATCCTCCTCGCAGTCTCATATCCCCCCTGAGCTTTTTCTAGTTCCATGACCGAGCTGAACTACCACAGAATAAAATATATAATCCAATTATGGTAAATATAATTTATTGTTTTATTTTGTCTATTATGTTTCGTTTTTTCGTTTTCGCTGTCATCATTCATCATTATTCACGATAATCATATCAGAATGTATCAAGAGCAACAGCTATTTGAGTATTCCTTATTTATGTTTATTATATTTGTCTTTGCATTGTTTTTCTTTTGTTTGTTTGTTCGTTGGTTTGGTTTTGTTTGCTAAAATACTGAATTATTTTTGCAGAATTTGGTGGTGCTGAACGAGGCTATTGAATTTCATGAAATTCATTAAACCCACCATCAATCCTTTCACAACACTCTAGAAACACACAGACACATACACAAATGCGTAGAGGCATGCTGTATATATATATATATATATATATATATATATATATATATAAGTATGTATGTATGTATACACACATGCATGTTCCCACTTACACAGGAAAGATGTCTTGCTCTGCTTTTCTTTCTCGTTTTCTCTGCCTGTCTGCCTGCCTGCCTGCCTCTCCGTCTGTCTGTGTGTCCGTCTGTTTGTCTGTCTGTTTTTTTTCTCTCTCTCTCTCTCTCTCTCTCTCTCTCTAAAAAAAAAAATGATGTATTCAATTTATGCGCTGTATATATATATATATATATATTTTGCTCTTCCTAATACAATATTCCATCTTCTGTAGTTGGTTCGACATCTTAGATGCCATTGAAAGAATGGAATAACAAAAGAAAAAAAACTAAGAAGAAGAAAAAAAACAAGACAAAACAAGAAAGAAAAAAATGAAAATAAGAGACTTATGAGTACAAATGAGAAAGTTATTTATAAAACAAACAAAATACAACAAAATAAAGAAAACATAACAACAAACTCGGCAGTAACACATTACCACCACCACCATCAACGCCACCATCACCACCAAAAACAACAGCAACAGCCAAAGACAAGGGACATAATAAAGACAAATGTGGATGTCCAGTGGCAAGTTTGAGAATGCAATGGAAAAGAATGATGGTGATTAATAGACGCCGAGCTATTATTTTTCATTGTTAGTAGAGAGAAACTAGGTGTGAGGTATAAAGTGACAATGAAAAAAACAGCTCTTAGCAGCATAGGTCCCAAGTGAAAACATCCTATTTGAATGGGTAACAGTAATAGAAAAAAAAAGAATGTATTGAAAATAATAGTAATTTAGACTCGCATAATGAAATATCTAGAGATTCTTGCATTGTCGATGCTCCTCTGTTAAATACAAATTCATACTTTTGTTTCTTCTTCTTTTGAATATAAATTCCTAATTTATTCATATCAAAAAAAGAAAAAAGAATGTTGCTGTTTATGATAATAATCAATATATATTTTCGTTTTTTTACTTGTTTAATTTGTTGGACCGCGGCCATGCTGGGGTTCCGTCTTCAAGGATTTAGTCGAAGGAATCGACCCCAGTATTTCTTTTCCTGTCTGGGTACTTATTCTATCGGTTTCCTTTGCTGAGCCGCTAATTTATAGGGACTTAAACAAAGTAACGCCAGAACGTCTTGTTGACAAACCACAGCAGTAATTGTTTTCACCTCAATAGACGTCATTGATTGGTTGAAATTACCGAAATACGACAACTTTAACACGAAATAACTTCGAAAATGAAGAATTTTCTTAAGAATGCCAAGAGTAAATGATGTTTTAAATGATACATTGTACCAGTATACGGAATTTGAAAGTGTTTAGTTACAAAAAAATATTTTTTTCTATGTGCCGGCCAAAAGGAAAAGATCCCCTTTTTCCGTCTGCCAAATTCACTCACGAAGTATTGTATCGGCGTTAGAAAATACTTGCCCAAAGTAGTGCACAGTGGAATTGAACCCGAAAGCAAATGGTTATGAGAGGTGAATTTCTTTTTACTCACAGCCATGCTGAGACCTCATTTCCTATTCAATTATCTAATTATTTATTCATTCAATATATCTAACAACATCACGAAGACAGCAGGAAGAAAAAATTCTGCGTGTCAGAGCTGTCTGTCTGTCGGTCTGTTAGTTTGTCATTTATTTTTGCATCTAATAAATTTATATTTCTTATAAAACTTGACAGAATCGCAAAGAGCGTTGAAATAAAAGAAAAAAGAAAAAAGCTATGTAGCATTTGTTCTAAATCTTCATTTTCTGAGTTCCAATTTCTCCGAAGTCCTACAATGACGTTTCGGTTGGCGGAGCAATAAACTGAAATATTTCGCCCCCATGTCCATTACTTATGAATTCATTCCAAGGTGGTTGATTTGGTGAAACCTAACACGTTGTCTGTAAGATTTGAGGCAACTTTTGGAAGTTTTAAACTACTGTTGGAACTAGTCCATTGCGAATCGACTTGGGCGGCGAGTGGTTTTTACCATTACCCCGGGTGAATCGAATCCTTGTGATTAAGACTAAGCAGACATAAACTGTACTGAATATTCTTTTCTACTCTAGGCACAAGGCCCGAAATTTTAGGGGAGGTGGGGGCCAGTCGATTACATCATTCCCAGTACACAATTGGTACTTAATTTATCGACTCCGAAAAAAATGAAAGACAAAGTCGACTTCGGCGGAATTTGAACTCAGAACGTAAAGACAGACGAAACACCGTTTCCGCCAGCACGATTTCTTTTATTTAGGCACGTGACCTTTATAAAGAGGCGACACCACAAGGACAGACAAGACACATATCGAATGGATTATGATAAAAAAATGAGGATGAAAAGGCTTGCTCGACCCCCCCCCCCCCCAAAGTAAGTAGTTTCATTTTACTGTTCTTTTAAATTACAGTTCACTTTACAGTCATGTGTATTTTCCCCCTTTTTAAAAAAAAAACACAATTACAACAAATATTGCATAAGGTCGTCGAAAATTACAACAGGCTGCAAATCGTCGTATCTAAACTGAAGTGGTGATATTACAACTCTTTTTTCCAAACAGTTCTACTAATTTCTCTCCTTTTTCGCCAATAGCACGCTCTTCTTACGTTCTGAGTTTGCCAATTTCACTCTGATAACATTTTTCATCTTTGATAACCTCTTTTCGATTTCAACACTGTTTTCGTATTCTACGAGGTTTCGTAAATTTCTCCCTGTAGGTATCTTTCTCTGATATTTTTCACCACTCTCTTCGTCCGACACAATTTTCTCTGACTCAAATTCGCTGTCTCTTTCGTTTTTATTCTTCTGTCGGATTCCTTCTTCCTTACTGGTTGAAGGCAACGGTTTCTGAGTTCGCATTTCACTTGATATTTCATTTAATTTTCCATTTTTCTTCTTTTCTTTCTTGTTCTATTTCTCGTTAGTTTTTCTTTTTCTCTCCTTGGGGCTTGTAGATGGTGATTCTAAATTCTTTTATCTTTTCACCACCGTAAATTCCTCGTCCATTTTCTCCTCTGCTACAGCTGTACTCTCTTCTTGAATTTCTGTTTCTATTATTTCCTCCTCGTGTTTCTGGGGACACTTGGCCCCCATGTGTCCCCTGCACTCCACACGCAAAACATACTGGAGGTCTACCCTCCAGGACAATCCTTAATCTGGTCTCGTCTGGCAACACCAGCTCTTCCGTAATCTTATGGAGGTCTGGCAGGCTTATATGGATTATTACGTTTAGCCCATATACCCATCAGTTCACCTCCGTAGTCTGACATTTTAAAAACTTCTGCTTCTTCCTCTGTATGATAGATGATGGCTGCTACTAGCCATGCCACGTCAAGTTCAGGGGGTACTCTACCTATACTTACTCTGGCCGCACGTTTGCCACAGTAAGTAGGTAGTAGTGTCCACTCCGCTGATTTCAAGACTACAGTCGAGTACTTCTTTGCTTCATTTTCGTTTACAAAGCACACCTCCACCGTGCCGAACTCCCGTCCTCTGGTATAGAACGTAGACGATTCTTTCACCTCTTTCAAATATTCCTCTACCGCTTCTACGGCTGCTGTCTCTACTTTCTTCGACGCTACGTTTAGCGTTCTATATATGATAGTTCTCTTTTCCGTATTCTAAATAACTTCCTTGGGAGGCGTCAGTCTGAGACTGTCCCTCTCCTTTCTCAACAAGGTGTTGTATTTCTTGAAGTCTTCGACTTCTATTTCACGGACCTGCAGTAGCTCCGCTGACAGGCGTTTGCCAGTCACCGTAGCATAATTGCCTGTTTGCATTTGTCTATTCTCCATAATGTTCAACACAACTTCGCCCATAAATGGGGAGGACAAATAAGAATTCCAAATTCATGTAATAGCAATAATTCAACAAATAACAGGACTCGCATGGAGCGTAAACACTTTCTACTCAAAAACAACGTCAAGCGTTTCTTATTTCTTTATTGTCCACGAGGGGCTAACCATAGAGGAGATAAACAAGGACAGACAAAGGGATCAAGTCAATTATATCGACTCAGTGCGTAACTGGTACTTCTGAAAGGATGACAGACAAAGTCGACCTCGGTGGAATTTGAACTCAGGACATAACGACAGACGAACTACCACTGAGCATTTCACCCGGCCTGCTAACATTTTTGCTAGCTCACTGCCTGTCTGTCAGTCTCTCTCTCTCTCTCACATATATATATATATATATATATATATATGTAATCTTCAAGTTTAGGGGGATAAATAAAAATATTCAAGGGAAGTAACTGAACGTCTTACCAGTATTCTCCGTACATCTCTGTTTATAAATAAACCACACACGTGATTTGATTGACATTAGGGTTAGGGTATGCTTTATTTATAAACAGCTAGAAGAAAACGGATAATACTGGTAAATCGTTCAGTTATTTCCCTTGAATATTTTTATTTTTTTTATCCCCCTAAACTTGAAGATTACTTTATATATATATATATATATATATGAATGGCGCACGAAAAAGTGTACCGCGTTCCGTAGCATAACATAAATACATAACAGTGCACACACAATAAACACACAGCGTTTCGTTTGCAAATGTGTCTGTGCTATTTCGACTGCTTGTTACTGCTGTTCAGAAATCTTTAGCAGTAAATTACTCTTTTGCTCTTGTCATCCATTCCTAATCGCTGTATACATGTGAAATGATATGACTTCAACTTCAGACACTTCAAGACACGTCGGCATGACCTCCCTGCTTATGTGAGACTGCTGCGCCAATTTATGTGTTCATTTATTTGGACTTCGAGTAATACATTGCCAAATGTGCGAACTGTAGGGGAGGGGGAATAAATATGCCACAGAATCCAGGACACCAGCCTGTTGAGCCTATAGCCCGAAAAGTATCTTTGATCTATTTTGGATGTAGGTGTCAAGAGACGGACCTTTGACACATTTTTGATAGAGGTGTGTGTGTGTGTGTGTGTGTGTGTGTGTGTGTGTGTGTGTGTGTGTGTGTGTGTGTGTGTGTGTGTGTGTGTGTGTGTGTGTGTGTGCGCGCGCGCGAGAGAATAGGATCGAAGTCACTGAGCTGGTAATTCAATTGATCGAACAACTGAAATTACCATCTTTGAGAGCCTACGTAGGTCCATTCAATTTAACGTTGTTTGCGATGCATTTATAAATACTATACACATATCTAAATACTATAAACACGCTCGATGTTGATGTAGTCTAAACCACTTGTTCTTATTGTGAATCAAGTTGATGAGGGACAGTATTAGAGTAAACAGCACCAGACATTATAATAACCATATAAGCATTATTGAGATTAGTACCTATGTTTAATTAGAAGCAAGCTGGTGAGTGTGATTGGCCTACAGAAACAGCCTAGTGCTTAGACTTTTGTTTAGCAATTCAGTATGTTAGTTATAGAACTGTACGTGTTTTCAGTTTGAGGTAGGCAAGAATAATGTTTCTTGATATGGTTAGAGAAAAAGTAAATTAACTTTGTCTTAACTTCGGAACCATGAACTTGATTTTGCAATCCAATAATCACTGTGTCGAGGGAAATATATAGGTTGCTATGCAAGCGTAGAGACCATTCTGTCATCAGTGAAACTTCACATACAATGAATTAATGAATGCTGTGTATGTTGATAAGAAACTAATCGTAAGCAATAGAGAAAGAGACAGGGAGAAGAAAGGAAGAAATAGTGAGAGAGAGTTAGAGAGATGGAAAGAGAGAATATATATGTAGAAATGACAAACGAAATAAAAAGTCAGACAATCTCTTGGTGAACGAGCGGTTTGAAAAGCTTGGGAAGTAAAGGGATGGGAATAAAAGCAAATATGAATAGTAAAGATTAAGACAACACAATGAAGTCTTGCTTGTTTGGTTTTTGTTGTTATTGAATGAGTATGAGAATCGAAATATTAATATAATTTAATTGTATAGGAACGTATGTAGCAAGAAATATTCTTGAATTTATAAGAAAAGGAAAACTGTTTAATAAATCTTAATAACTAGAATAATAAAAGAAGAAAGAACTAAAGAGATTATCGTAAGTAATAATAATAATGATAATAATAAGAGTAATAATAATTTTGCTGATGATGATAGTAAAAGAGCAAGTAAAGAAGGAAGTATTATTTTATTTTCAAAAAGAAATCGAAAAATCATTATTAATAAAAGTTAAGAAATTGAATTTTTTTTTAATTTATAGAAATAAGAATAATGTATTACAACTTTGGGTGAAATGAGATATAATTTTAAAATTGTGGGTGGAAAATGAATACGAAGAATTTAGAAAACGAGAATCCGCTATAAAATGATGTGGGGGAAAAATACAGAACGAAGATTGGTGATGCGGGGAAAAACTCAGAGATGGAATTAAAGGGAAAAACGGTAAGAGAAAGAATGCAAAAGAAAGTACAGACATTTGTAAAGAATCATATTTATATCAATTTATTGTAAATTAATATTGATTACATATAAATATGCAAACATTAAAATGTAAATGTAAAATACTAGTGTTTTGATAGATATCAAAATATCTTATGGCCAATCATATTCTTTCGTCCTAAAGTCTTTGCTAATCACACTCTCTCTCTTTTACTCTCTCCCCCCCCCCTCTCTCTCTCTCTCTCTCTCTAAAAGCACATACCTGTATGTATATATAAATGTTCATGCATTTAATTATGTATAAAAGCATATATCAATAGATGCATATACATAAACTTACGAATATATCTGTATACACGCGCATACTATATGTATATATATATGTGTGTGTGTGTGTGTGTGTGTGTGTGCGTATATATATATATATATATATGTGTGTGTGTGTGCGTATATATATATATATATATATATATATGTGTGTGTGTGTATGATATATATACACATCCATATTTCACATACGTCTTTCTGTATGCGTCACTCGTTTCATATCACATTTATTTAGTAATTTAATACCTAGCAAGAGATTTAACTTGTATCCATTTAGCATTGAAAAGGAGTGACAATCATTATATATATATATATATATATATATATTGATAAAATTCTGCGTAAATTTGTAAATTTATAAATACATATATATATGTGTGCGTGTGTGATATTCACGTATTTTTTGTTTTATATATCTGAATCTCAATCTTGATATACGATACATAAATCCGAAAACATTATTAAAATCGCTAATAATAATGATTAGTGAGAACATAAAGCTTATAAAATTCAGATGATCATCAGGTGAAATCTTTAAAAGACATATACAAGTCTGTTCACTTGTAACATCGTTTAGGGCACCTTACTCTTTAGGATCGATTTTTAACTCCGAATAAAAGTAAAATCGAAGTATATCTTTTACCTTTTACTTGTCTCAGTTATTTGATTGCGGCCATGCTGGAGCAACGCTTTGAAGAACTTTACTCGAACAAACCAACCCTAGGACACATATTTTCTAGCCTAGTAATTATACTATTGGTCTCTTTTTGCCGAAATGTTAGGTTTCTGGTACGTACGCAGACTAGTACCGATTCCCAAGCTGTGGTAAGAACAAACACAAAGACACACACATGTACGGTGGTCTTCTTTCAGTTTCCGTCTACCATATCCACTCACAAGGCTTTGGTTGACCTGTGACTATAGTAGAAGACACTTGGCCAAGGTGCTACGCATTGGGACTGAACTCGGGATCATGTGGCTGTGAAGCAAGCTTCATACGACACAGCCACGCTATGAATGAATTTCAAAGGACCAGACACCAAACCCTGTCGAAGTTGAATTTTACGTGGAATATTTTGTATTTTTGCTTCCGAGATGGAAATAGAATCGACATATTTAGATGGCCAAAAAAGACAAGAAATGAAGTGCTATGGCAAAAAGAAGTCAAGTGCCAGTGGAAGAACAGATCCTGAAGCGAAAGAGGCGATGGATTAATCACATCTTAAGGGAGCCAATATCCTGTATTACGAAACAGGCCCTGACCTATGACTTACAAAGGAGGCAGTAGAGCGGATGCCCGACTAAATAATAAATAAATAAATAAATAAAAAATGGGACACTGAGGGGTTACTTGAAATATGTGAATCGAACTGAGGAAAAGCACCAACGACAGCTCAGAGACGAAAACAGTAGAGAAAAGTCGTCAATGACGTATGATTCAAAGTGAGTGGATTATGCTAATTATATCTTGATGGTTTTCTTTGGCCGTGATTTTCAGTATAGAAAATCATGGCACAGTTTATTGAAACAATATTATTGTTTAAATAGTTATTATAAAAGAATTATAAGATGTATACTTTTCACATTCTTTTCAAGCTTTGAAGAAAAAAAAATATTTTCACAGAAGACAAAAGGTGCATGTGCTTAGAAACGATTATCTCCTCTTGAGCAGCAACGCTTTTGTTCTCTATCTCTGTCACAGTTTATATAGCATCTTGTAAGTCCAAAACATAGACTAGTTTCATTGAAATACATAAAATGACGAGTAAATATGGAAAATGCGAAGAAAATTTACCCTTTTAAAATATTTTGTCAGCCTAAGTTGGAAGAGAGCAACTTGGAAGAATATGTCAGTTTTATCTGTGCTGTACAGGATAGATTCCTATGATGAAAATTCAAGAAGCAGAGAATGAAACCAGAGAATAACTGTAGACGATAGATACAGTCGAAAACATGTGAAATGATTGATCTCATCATATTTTTTTTACCTCGTCTTCATAAAGTGTGGATCTATATATCTACAGAAACAGCCAGGCTGGTAGTTACGTCCAGTGTGTAATATTCTGGGACCCCCTCGTGGAAACTGTATGGTAGAATAAGCATTTACCTATCATGGTAATCGAATGTCACACTCGTCTGGTCTCAGAATAACTGGTTTCCTGCCTAATTTAGCTACGCAAAGGTGGTAAACTGTCAGAATCATTAGAACGTTGAATAAAATGACGAGCGGTAGTTGTACCGGTTCATTACGTTCGGTGACGAAATTCCGTTGAGCATTATTTTGCGTTGCATCCGCTCGGACTTGATAAAATAACGTAACAGTGGAGACCTGAGGCCGATTTTATTGACTAGCCCCCCCCCCCCCCCCCCCCGTCGCAAATGTCAGAACACCCTGTGCCTGTGTTAGGAAATGTTATTAATATATTAATTTACATAATACATGGATGTTCATGATTTTTACAAGAGATATGTAATGAAAAATTAAGAAAACACACACACACACACACACACACACACACACACACACACACACACACACACACACACACCACACACCACACACCACACACCACACACACACACACACACACACACACACACACACTCTCTTTCTCTCTCTCTCTCTCTCTCTCTCTCTCAAATAAAACATGGATGACACATCTGGCATATCTATTTCATTACTTTGTTTCTTTTTGGGTTCTACCTCAATTTAAATCAGATTTATTTCAAACATTTTCTTCTTTCTGCCAACATTATTCACAGAACATCTCAAAGAAATCCAGCAAGTATTTCTAATTTCCTAATCTTTTTTTTTTTTTCAAATCTTCCTCTTTTTTCTTTGCAGCATCAATTTAATGTCATGTTTATGCAAATTTCAGAAAGTAATAAAAGCGAACGAAATTCAAATCCTCACTAATACATCCTTTACATTCATGGATCTCACTTTCTTGGCTTTCAAACCATTCCTTATCTTTGTACTTCCACAATCTATCTCCTAGATGACTTTTCTCTTCGTATAATATCTCCACTGAATTTATTCAGTTTTAAGGCTAAGATCTTCGTGGGTAGATGCGACAAGGAAAAAACAACAAGAGTGTAAGGCTTTTAACTCTAAAGAAGTTACGTAACAACTCTAAATCATGGATGCAGCTAATGCTATTGCTAACAGCAACTGCATGTCATGTATAAGCTTGTTTCCGCTGACTTGATGCATTTCGTGATGTTATATATGCATTACAGAATATATCTTGTCATTCAGAAATAAAATTGCCTTTTACAACTAAATAACTGTAATGAAATTTATCAACCCATTGCAAGTGTAACACTTCAATTCATGTGTGTCTTGGATTGTGTGGAGAAGCAATCTTTGGTTGCGTTTCAATTGAGGCATTTTTTGAATTCTATAATTTCGAAAGATTTTTCTTAGATTTCATATATATTTTTGGACTTTATAATTCTTGTACTTTATCGTATTTTATAGATTTTATTAACGTCCTATTACTTTTCACTTATTTTTTTTGGACGCTAACCAAAGCTAGTTTCTTCTCTTCGGACTCTGTTCTCTTTTTTTTTCATCCGTTATACAATTCAAGTTTATTGATTACTTGTCAAGTATTTTAACCAAATGTATAATATTCCTGCTTGATTTATTTCATTTATAACATCGGCTTAACATTTTTTGAGAAGTTTCAGATGCGGAAATAAATGCCAGTTAGATATGAGATATAGAAACTTAATTAATTATATTCTTTGTCAAACAATCAACGTTTTCCTAGTTTCTGATAATCTATTTGTTATTTAATTTATGAATTTAGTGTTTTTTTACTTAAATTTTGACGAGGAAAACAGTAAGACAAAGAATGTGTGAGCGAGCGAGAAGAAAGTGAGTGAGTGAGAGAAGAGAGAAAGCGAAAAATATAAATGTGCATTATATATGTATATGTGTATATAATTATATATATACATGCAAGCAGAGAGACACGCAGTCATATATGATTATTTCATTACAGCCTACTGCAATATGTCTCAATCTTGCGACTTTGCCAAATGAAACTTATTGTGTAGGAAGGTAACACAGAACAGTTATTAACAAAATAGTTAAATAAATAGATATAAAGAACCGGAATAATGATGTCTTGAGATCTTTTGTATTGACTAACACGTGAGACAACTAGTTTTATCTATCTATCTATCTATCCTAATTTGCGTGTACACAGAAATATGCCCAAGTGTGTCTATATATATATATATATATATATATATATGTATGTATATTACTCGAAATATTTTGATTGGGTCCCAGCAAATTAAAGTTTTGCAGGCTTCTTACAGGAGCCCGTCTTATTCAGGCTTAGATTACAGAATGGAGGGACACAGGAAGTCCAAGAAGGCTAGACTACAACGGGCCACTAGACTATTTGTCAAGACGGGTCACATTGTGGTGTCGGAGATAAGATCGCTGAATCAGCGACAACAGTTTCTCTCTCTCTCTCTCTCTCTCTCTCTCTCTCTCTCTCTCTCTCTCTCTCTCTCTCTCTCTCTCTCTCTGTGTTTATAATAGTGTATAAATACACGAAGAGAAGACCATCGCCAGAACTTCTTACATGATGTAAGAATATTTTTCGTGGTTTGGGTTGTGACTGCCTTTTCTAGCATGCCAGAAGCCCTATCACTGGTCTCCCCCCCCCGTGTATTTAGACACACACACACACACACACACACACTTATATATATATATGCATATGTATGTATACATATGTAAGGAGACGGAGAGGACGTGTGAGAGGCTGACAGGCGTAGAAAGATTGTTTTTCTTCTTTCTTTCCATATAGAACTTTTCACCTGAATGACTTTACAACAAATATCCGTTGTGAGGTGTCACTCTTTCGTGTACTTGCAATAAAAGTTATCCCATTATTATGTCTCTCCTATATGTGATAAAGCAGACAAGAGAACAACAAGAGTTTCTTTGACTTTCTTACAATGTTTAAAAGATCATGCTGATATGGACATCGAAAATAATCTTTCTCAGTCAAGAACTATATTATTATAATCCTGTTTAAACTTAGTAATTTGTTTTATGGTATACATCGCTGGCTATAATTATATTAGTTTACTATGAATCTAATTTCAACAGATCTGTATCATAAGATCATATTTCAAATATATTTTTCTCATTCTATGCTCGTGTCTGTCTCTGTGTATGTAAGTGTGTGTGTATGTATGTATGTATGTATGTATGTATGTACCTATCATTTTATTCCTTCTCTCTCTCTCTCTCTCTTTCTCTCTCTCTCTCTTTCTCTCTCTCTCTCTTTCTCTCTCTTTCTCATATATATATATATGCATAGATATATATGTATAGATATGTATACATATATTTATATTTATGCATATTTGTGTGTATATATATATGATATGCATATAGCTATATAAATAATATATGTATCAGTCTATATATATATATATATATATATATATATATATTTGACTATATATAAATGTGTGTTGTGTATGTATATATATATATATATATGCATATACATACATGCATATATATATGCATACACACACACATGTATATATATGTCTGTTTATTCGTGTGTGTGTACGTGTATGCGTATAGTATGTGCAAACGAAAACACAGTGAATGATCCCCGCCCCCATACGTTGTAAGCCAAAGACCGTCACCAAACGTAATGTGGGGCGGGTCGGGTTGGGTGGGATAAATGGAAACTTGTTTGTAATGCAACATTGCAGCTTGGAGAGAAGTAATTGAATGGAAGTTATGTGAGGAATGGCCGAATGGTGTCAAACTGCAGCTAGTCAGAGAAAATGAAAATGAGAAATGAAACAAGTGACAAAAAAAAAAAAAAAAAATAGCATGAGAGAAAAATAAAAGAAAGGACAGTAAGAAAAAAAAAAGAGGTCACTGAGGTCTATATATAGTCTCGTCAGTAACTAATATTCTGTAGTTTCAGTGGAATCGTGACATTGACAAGGTCGCAAAGGTGTGACGAAATACCTGACACGTCAACAAATAAATGAAAAAGTACATATAAGAGTTTGTGGGGAAGTCTACGCAATGACGGAAATGATACATCTTCCAAGAAATTGTTTTTTCCTCTTTAACAAATTGTATCAGTTAAAACGACTTTCTAATCCGCTGCGTTTCAGACCTGCATACACACATACTCACGCGTACATAGTTGTGCATTGTATTTATACGTGTATGTATGTATATATATATATATATTGATAACGATATATTTGGCCGGTGCATGGGTTTACTCGGTTTTACGTCCATTAAACGCTTAGCTTTACAGCGTTTCTTCAGGCCCGAAGCCCGTTGGCCCATGGTCTCTCTAACGAATGGTCTCGCTCTCTCTGTGTCTCTGTCTGTCTGTCTCTATATATAAGTATGTATGTATCAATATGTATATGTATGTATGTATGTATGTATGTATATACGCGCACACACACACACACACACACACACACACACACACACACACACACACACACACACACACACACACACACACACACACACTCTCTCACACTAATACACGCGGTGTGGTCGATAAGTAACCGGACTATTGCCATAGTAACAAAGCTTACGCACGCACAGTGATGCTACTTAGCACAGATTGACCTTGACCTGTGCTGTGCATGCGCTTTAAGTTTCAACATTCTAGATCACTTCCGCTGCTTACAACGCAAGTTATTTCAAATTTTACAATTCGATCGGTTTTAGATTTACTAGATATTTTAATATTTCATCCTTAAGACCCGTGCTTCAGGAAAACTTCCAAGTAACTCTTCTCTTAGCTGACATTTGATTTCTACAGGCTCAATACAGTCACATGAAAGGCTAGACTAAAAATATCAACCGGATTCTCAATAAATCACACTTGGTGGTTTTCACTCCAGTAATATAGAATAGGATTGGAGCTCTACAGCAAGTCCATTGGAGTAAGAGGATCCTGCTTCGAAGGAGAATAGTGTTTTGTGTTTCTTTGAAATTAATTAAAGTCTGTCCTGAAAATGTTTCAAAAATTCAGGAACGCACATTGTACCTTTCTTCCGTACGTGAAATTCTAACACAAATCAATCAGTTAGTACTACGTAAAATTATGTCGCATGGCATAGTTATTTATGATCGACAAAAACTTAGACGTCTGTGATCACGTGATCCATGATTTAATGTTGTGTACCCCACAGAGATATAAATTTGGTATTGGTGGATTAGTGGAATTTCCTCTGAGAAAACAGATGCATTAGCTAAATGGATTAATGTAATTCATTAACTGTGAAAGAATCATTAGATCGAAATATGTCTTAATTATTGTCGTTGTGGTTTCATTAGTTTCGAAGAGTTCCTATTCTACAGCCAGGTACATGACATGACCAGTGTGGAGCAGAACACACACACACACACACACACACACACACACACACACACACACACTGTCACACTGTCACACTGTCATACATGGACACAATGACTGACTCACACTAATACACACGAACTTACACACACACACACACACACAGTTATCGACCCCGAAGAGACTAAAGGCAAAGTCGACCTATGCAGAATTTGAACGCAAAACGTCAAGATGGACGAAATGCCGTTAAGCATTTTGCTTGGTGTGCTAACGATTCTACCAGCTCACCACTTTAATAATAATGATGATAGTGACAACAACAACAATAATAATAATAATAATGTGCACAAGCATGATACTGATAGACGGATAGGGGTGAGATTAATGAAATATTTAATAATGAGTTATATATAATAGTTAGTATTTATTCACATATAACAAGAAAAAATTACACAAAGTTTTTTTTGTTTTTTTTTAAATCACCATTTTACTGGGAACCGTATCATGGAGGTCCCAGTTGGGTGTTGGTTGGATAGAGGTGTACCGAAATAATAGAATGAAACCTGAGAATTGATAGAAATTGAAAATATTATTTTGTAAATCCCTCGACACAAGGATAATTGATTGATTGATGTTCAAATAGTATTTGTCTCCTGCCATTGTTCTGAATAAGTTAACTTGTTCAACAATTAAGCGTACATTTAGACACAAAATGAAATAGAATACTTGGATATTATTTATTTATACTGAGCGTGAATTATGTGATTAATTTAAGTGGGTCGCTTACTGAGCAAGATTTATTTTTAAAGAGAAATTCAAACTTTATTGAAAGAACTATATCGTATTGTGTTCTTGGACAAAACACTCAACTCATTATTTTGAGAAAAGTGTTTTACTAATATCTATTTGTTAGTTATAAGGACGGTTGTAAATTTAAAACGGAGAAAAGAAAGTGTATTCAAGCAATATGCAGCAGAAAGCATTTCTCTGTACGTGTGTGTTTGTGTGTGTGTGAAAGCATATATATATATATATATATATATATATACACACACAATCGCCATGATAAACTTGGAGAGAAAGAGAGAGAGAGAGAGAGAAAGAGAGAGAGAGAGAGAGAGAGAGGATGTATTCTTAAACATGTCTCAAACAGAAGAGATGTTCATAGCTAGAATGTCCTCTTATCGTAGTTGTAATCATTCAAGTTTGACCTTGAACTAAAGTGTATCAATAGTCTCTTCAATGAATGGTAGTTAAACATAAGTGAAATGCACTTTTCTGTAAGAATCATATGAAAGAAATTGTGATACATGTCCTACAGTTATTTGTCCTCTTTACTTTTGCTTCAAAGTTTCTTTATCATACTGTTGTATCACACACTGCAGTGGATAAATTCAATACAAGATCTACAGAATCATCTGTAACTTCTCACATTACTTTTATGCTCGTACTACTTTAAAAAAAAAAATTCTTTTAAGCAATGATGAATTGCTTTTGTCTGTATATGGCTCGACAAATTTTACTCAAATTTCTTTTTTTCTTTATGTATCCCTCCGCCCCCTGTCATATGCCTTAGAAAGAAACCTAATACTTAATATTTGCTTTTAAATTCCTCCTCAAGAAAAATATCCTTTCTATTGCTTATCCCATCTTCTTTCAACTTCATTCAGTCTTCATTCAGTCGGTCTTGAATTTCGTTATTCCTTTTCGCATCTCTCCCCCTATAAGCATTAGTTTTTCTCCATACAGCTTATTTTATATTTTATTCTAAAATGATAGATCCAATTCTTGTTTGTCGCTTTATCATTCCTCTATGATTATAAATCTTGTTATGCTTTTGATCTTCTGTCACACTGTACCTCACTTATCGATTCTGACTCCCTCTATTCATACTTTATTTCTTTATCTAAATAACATGCCAACTGGTAAAGGTTTGATGCTCATATTAAACTTTAGAGTTTAAGCGCTCAAAAACCCCCCTTTATTGGAGCAATACTAAACACCTGCAAAAGTCGCTCATGTAAAAAGGGTTTCAGCACTATTTCTTTTAACCTCGGTTAACATGGTGAAAAAGCAATTTTTTATAATTACCATATAATCATTTCTATTAGTGTGTGTGTGTGTGTGTGTGTGTGTGTGTGTGTGTGTGTGTGTGTGTGTGTGTGTGTGTGTGTGTGTGTGTGTGTGTGTGTGTGTGCGCGCTTTGTTGTCGGTGCTTTGTTGTCGGTGCTTTGTTGTCGGTGCTTTTGTTGTTGGTGCTTTTGTTGTTGGTGCTTTTGTTGTTGGTGCTTTTGTTGTTGGTGCTTTTTTGTTGGTGCTTTTGTTGTTGGCGGTGCTTTTTTGTTGGTGCTTTTGTTGGCGGCGGTGCTTTGTTGTTGTTGGTGCTTTTGTTGGCGGCGGTGCTTTGTTGTTGTTGGTGCTTTTGTTGGCGGCGGTGCTTTGTTGTTGTTGGTGCTTTTGTTGGCGGCGGTGCTTTGTTGTTGTTGGTGCTTTTGTTGTTGTTGGTGCTTTTGTTGTTGGTGTGTTTGTCTTGCCATCGCTTGAAAAACAGATGTTGGCTTGTTTAGGTTTTTAATGTCACCGTTACCTAGCCGTCCTAGCAAAAAAAAAAAAAGCCGGCCGGTAAAATAAGTACAAGACAGAAAAATAATAATAAAAAAACAATTAAGTCCTAGGGTCGATTTGCTCCCCTAAAACCCCCCAAGGAAGTGTCCTAGCATGGCTGCTGTCCAAACACTGGAAGAAATGAGATAAAAGATTCGGTGGCTTGATCTGAGGAACAACAATCTATAACATCGAACGCAGAAAATCGTTTTATTTGTACATCCAACTAAATTTATTGTTGACATAACCAATATTAGCTCCTAGAATATTTCACAGAGAATGATAAAACACTCCTCAAAAGAGTCGTTGTGTTCATTAATGAAAATCAAAATATTTTCTCAATTTGTTAACCTTTCTTGTCTTCAGTTCCATTAATTTTTGTTATCTTCAAAAGTTTAGCTTCCTCTTTGATAATTGTGCTCTGTCATCAAGACACACCTTAAATTGTTAAGCACATTAAGATAAATGACAAAATTGCAATGCTGTATAAATAATGAGAATTTGAAGAATTCGCTCTGTCAGATTGAGCCGTGTGATTTGTTCAATGTCACTTGGCAAAAAAAGTAGAGCTATTTTAATAAATGACTCATAGCTGGCATTCATGATAGTTTTAATAATTGAGTGCGTTATCGTTTTGATTCATGTGTTTTAGAACCTTTTGTACTGAGAATTATTTTCGAAATAATAGAACTTGATTTGTTTGTACTTGCCCTCGGGGGCGGGACGTTTGGCGTTATGAGGTGGGAGGGAGATGACAGACGTGATATTCTAGAGGGGGCGTTTAGAGTCTTGAGGGGGCTGCTTAGAAAAATTTTGATACCATCATCAGTACAATATATATGAAGGAAAAACAGATTATGCTGCAAACTTGGCTGTATTTTAATAGATTAAATTTTTTTTATTACAAAAATGATTGGTATGAAAATGTATGGTTGCCTTAATGGTTTATTAATACCGAAGTACAGTTTATGCACTGAGATCCGAAGGTAATCAGCGTAGATCTAACAATATTTTCGGTGGTGTGCATTTGATTTTCCATCTAACTAGCTTTTCGACGCCATGGTGTGGCAAAATATGTCCACCGTGGCATGATGTTTCTCGTGGTGTTTTTTATTTCAAGTAATTTTTCAAAGGACATTTTTTTTCATTTGGTTTGGATTCGCAGAACTGCTTTAATGATTTTTATCATTTTCTTGTTCGTTGACAATTGTAAGAAATATCAAAAAATTTAACAGCAAAAAGTTTTTCAAATTATCTGTGATGTGCAAAAAACAAAATGGTTCTATGACAATGGATCAATGAAGTTAGTGACGTCATTGAAAAAGCACGTTTAAAAATTTAATCAAATAAGTTCAAATATATACGAGGGGTGCTGAAAAGCCTCTGGTTTTAAAGGTATCACGAAAGGCCTGGTTGGAGGCCCAACCTTTCAAGTTTATTACAGGGTTTAGGAAAACTGAAGGTTCGCTGCATTAAGTGAGCGAATCTGAGAGAGGACTATGGTGAGTAAAATTATAACTGATCCTCCTGTATTTTCTTTTACCCAAAGCCAGGAACTTTTCAACGTCCTTGTCCCTTGTATGTATGTATGTATATATATATATATATATATATATATATATAAATATATATATTAAAAGTCAATTTCTGTCATCACTCAAATCGTCTGGAGTTAAATAACAACAGTTTATATAAATGAAAGGCATCATAGTTTTGCATTATATTAACATACAAAAAGGCGAGATCTTGATATAGCTAGAACTTCCTCATAAAATCTACTTAATCAGGCCCCGATTTGGGGTTAAACGACAAACATATAAGCAGTAACATCAACAAAACCGACATTAGCTTCCTCAGTGCCGACGCCAGCAGTGAAAATTTTTATATTCATAGAATTAACTGCAAACATTTTTGAATTGGAATTGCCTAAAAGAAAGCTTATAAAGTCACATTGTCAACCGGAAGAGAATACGTTTGTTACATTCATTCCACTATAATAAAATATTGAGTTAGAAACATGTTTCTCATGCATGCATGAAATCCCTTGTAAAACATTAAGAATTGGCTTTATGAAAGGCCATGTCAAAACTATATCAAATAGCTCTCTTACACTTGTTGCTTTTTTCTTTATTTTCTAAATATCTCTTAAAGATAAATAGTGAATCCACCATACTAAAAATAATTACTTGTTAGAGCATATGAAATTAAGTATTGCTCACATAATTCTTGTCATGTTTTATTATATTTTATTAAATAATATCCAAACGGTATCCAAGTGAATATTTTGTTCTTTTCTTTAACTTAGGATGTAATATATGCTGTGTGTGATTTATAACAAATGCAAGTAATGTGTAAATAATGTATGAATATTATTATCTGTCTTAGAATCTTAATTACATTTGCATGACGTTGTTTTCTGACGAAGAGTAGTGGATTACATACAGGTGATTTATCGTCATTAGAGTGTTCTTAAAGATGTGTTTTAAGGAGTTGTAAAAAACCACATTAAAGATGCAAACTTTAGATAATCCATGTTATTGGATTCAAATATATCATTGTGTCAAGATCCATCTCATTTCTCACTGCACTCAAATATCTTTACAGTTTTTTTTGTCTTAAACAAGTATTTCTTCAATGGAATACATTAGTTTTCATAAACCTGGCGCTTAAATTCGAATTCTATACTTGTTCACAAGGTGTTTAGCATAAAATCAATGGTTGTTTAACAACAAAAATTTAGATGTGCGATGCACAGTAATTGTTGTAAGATAAAGTATCAGGCGAATTTAAGTCAAATGAATAACTCCGTAGGATCACTGGACGTGGTTAAGGGTTCGAGTCTTGCAGAAAGCAGTAAGGGCAAATATATTCTACAAAGTCCTCACAAACGCATTCTTTGTGTGAAGATTTAATCCGTTATATGACCTGTCATGGCCTTTAACAACGATACAGTCTGCTGCATTTATGGAGATCTTATATCGTGCATCTCACCAACCACGAAGCCCCATGTATAAAGTTACGTGTTCCTCGACCAGCAGATAGCCCTATTCCTGACGGCGCCGCTAATCTAATATTTAGCAGTGTAATGCAAAGATATTCTTAACTAGTGCTAGGAATATCATCAAGCAGTAAAAATTTCACTTCAAATTTATGGTAATAATAACAGAGCAGCTTAATGCAAAGGCATGGAAAATTCTTTAAAGGGTGGTGGTGGTGGTGGTGGTGGGAGGATAGTGATAATTTATGTTACGGTTTTGAAAGAGCAACTTTATAAAATCAGTATTAAAATATTTTCCAATTTATGAGGTATATAAAAGTGAAATTCTTCATTCATTGGACTGATCATTTGAAATTTTTATGCTAAACTAAAAAGTGAAAATATAATTATTGATAATTTTAAAAAATGCCGTTTAAATTGTGTGTGTATATATATATATATTTATATATATATATATATATTTATATATATATATATATATGTATATATATATATGTATATATTATTCTTAAATGTCGTTTTAATTCTCTTTTCATGCAACATTCTTGATTTCAAGGTTTTCCATCGCGAGAATATCAAATAAAATATTAAAGATATTACATGTGTGTCAAGTAATATTTGGAAGAACATAAATATTCTTTCTTTTACTTTCTTTCTTCTTTCTTTCTTTGCTTTTGATTTGGAAAAGGGAAAACAGAAAACTAGATGTTTATTGAAATTTATTACAAAACTTTCAAGAAAACGACAGAAATTAAATTATAAAATGACTATAAAGACATGTTTTATATATAAAAATACCAGTTACTGTAAAAAAAAAAACAGAAAAACAATATTGGAGATAGGAAACAACAAGATGAAAGTGGGCAACGGAAGCAATAACAAACGAAATTTACAAAAAATGAAATATTAAAAATAAAAATAAAAATAAATTGAAATGGAATAAATGAGAAGATATTTTTTATTTCACCATATTCTTTTTATATTTCATATTTTTAATGAGCGATCAGCTTCTTCAGAATCTATCATTTTACTTTATAACCTCAAATATTTTTGCGGTTTTTTATAAAGTATATTGTAAATGTTATGTTTATTTATAAAAGTATCTTATGGTTATAGTCGTGACTTTTTTTATTTGATAAAAGCTTAAAAAGAATATTAAAGATTATTGTTTTTTTATTGTTTTTGGTGGATGATGGAGGGGATAACGTATCTGAGTCTACTTTTGGTTTTGACATTGAAATTATTGAATTCTGCTCTTGTTTCAAAATTGTACTGAGTTTTCTTCGTTTGGCATCACAAAACCGAAACGAAAGTAGTTTTTCTTTAACATAATGACATTTTCTTTACTTTTGTTTCAATTTAGCATTGTTATCGCATTTGATATCGCTCTTGTTGTTGTTCATGTTTTTGTTTGTCATGTAAAAATTCCCCAATGAAACAATAAAAATATCGTTCGGTAATTTTAATTGTGTCACAAAAGCATGTTGATGGTTTTAACAAGGAACCACATATATAGCATTAATGACAAAATAAGGCATCATTTCTTCTCCGTTTCGTTCTTTTGCAATAAAAGATGACAGCTCTTTCAATTCAGTTTCGTTATAATTCAATTTCTGACTTCTTAGATAAAAATTCATTACTGTCATAATATTTAAACTTTCCCAAAACTGTCACTGAATTTTGCTATATTTTCAACTATATGTATCTACCGGGAAATCTTTAAACTTCTAATTATGTTTTGCTTTGTGACTTACTCAAAAGAAAAAAAGGAACCCCATTATTTTTCTCCATGTCCCCTAAAACTGGTAGCAAAAGTGTTGTGCAAAATCACTCATTGTACTCTCTCAATAATGAAGATTTGGCCCTAATGCTTACAACTATGCTGAGTACTCAAAAGGCAGCTACTAGTAGAGCTGTAATAAAACTGGACAAGAATTAAATCTAACATCCTCAAACATGTATGATTCATTCGAGGGGTTACCATACTGTTTCTTTCTATAAAATTTCTGTTATTCTGTGGTTATGCTAGAAAAAAAAAATTAACAAGTTGACAAAAAATCCAATTCATTCCAAATCACGCGATGACGTAGCGGACATCTTAACTATAAGACTGCATTTGTACACACAACGTTAGGAAAAAGGGATTGAGCATAAATGTAATAATTAAAAATAGTGAGGGGACAAACAAGGATAGACAAAGGAATTAAGTCAATTACATCGACCCCAGTGCGTAACTGATACTTAATTTATCGACACCGAGAGTATGAAAGGCAGAGTCGACCTCGGCGGAAAATGAACGCAGAGCGTAACGGCAGACGAAATGGGCTAAGCCTTTCTGCCAGCTCTGCCTTTCAAATCACAAATATTAATACTAACGTCAGTGGTAGTGAGGTATTAAATTATTAAAGGAAATTTAAAGAACATAAGCGTAAGCAAAGCTCTTTGTTTTCTTTTAAATTTCATTTCAATACAATAATTACTTTTATATATTAAGCATTATCATCATAAAGATAGTATTAATCCGACCATTGTCTTCAAATCTTGACACACAATTTACGCATGGGTTCAGGAAGAAAAGGAGTATATATATATATATATATATATATATATATATATATATATACATGCATTCATACTTTGCATTAAAAATACAGCTGCGTTTGTGTCTTACTCTTTTTCTTTGCTTCGAACGAAAGGAACTGAAAGGTGGTGAGTAGGCAAAAAGGTGATGCTGTAAAACGTATTATTTCTCCAAGATAATCCAACGAAATCCAATTCTTTATATCGTTTTCTACAAATACACATATCTCTGCAAAAATTTATTTCTGATGCTCCTTGCTTTTCTATTCATTTATGTACTTTTTGCGTTTTTGTGTTTGTTTTCAAGTTACTTCGTTTTCCGCATTGAGTGAGTGAGGGGGGTAGAGATAGATAGATAGATAGAGAGAGCGTTCTTTTATATACACTTACACACACGTATACAGATATTTACGCATACTATGTACAAGTACTTAACACTTTCTCTCTCTCGCTCTCTCATGTGTGTACACATGTATATACATATGTATACGCACATACATATGTACGCATGTATATATATATATATATATATATATATATATATATATATATATATGGAAAGATTAATATATCTAAGTCTCTCTAAAGGAGACTACGGCAGCAGTACTGGATATTAATAGTTATTGCCAAGCCAACATGACAGACCAAAAAAAAAGAAAATAGGACGAATGCTGCCATTGATTAGCTCCAAGAAGCCATCGCCTCTAGCTAGCTATGTGACACACGAACCTGTGTTCATTATAACCTTTATATATATATATATATATATATATATATATATATAATTTTTAGTCGATTGTATTTACCTTTTTCATATGCCGTTCTATATATCTTTGTTTTTATTCGCATATATGTTTTTACCTTTTGTGTTTTTTCTATATGGATATTTTATATGTTTAAGAACCGTGGTAATATTTATATATGATCAATGTTTCTTTATCTCTTTCTCAATTACATTTGAGCACTTCTTTTTTGTTTCCATGAAAAGAGACAAAAATTATTTTTTGTCTCATATATATATATATATATATAATGTGTGTATATGTATATACATATCCAGTTCAATGAAATAATATACATTAATATAGTATTCAAAACTTTGAAGCTAGTGTAACCGACTAACACTCTCCTATTTTTATATTTTGCCGCTGTTACGAACTACTATAAGGTTTTTCATTGTGCTTCAACGGTTTTAGGTAATTTTCTAATTATTCGTGAGGTCCACCTCCATTGCCCTTTTGTTATAACACACTAGAACGGTTTGCCGATATCAACACTTTTTTCCGATCTCTTTAAGTTATTTTTTCTATTTGAAAAGGAGAATCTTTTCCGAAATACTATAGGATCATTAATCAATCTGTATTAGTTAATACAATATCGTCTCTCTTTATTTGTTTTCATTGACATCACCATACATATTCTGCTCGACTACACACCTGCATTGTTAAAAGTTTTTGCAAAATATTTATCTTATTTGCTTCAAGCAAATTACGATACTGATTTATGTGTTACAGTTCTATATTTAAGAGATGAGGAATTATTTACATTATTTACATTTGACGGATATTCGTCCTCATCTTGTTTGTTGTTAACACAACGTTTCGGCTGATGTACCCTCCAGCCTTCGTCAGGTGTCTTGGGGAAATTTCAAACCTGGGTTCTCATTCCTAACGATGTTACTATTATTATATTATTGTTATTATTATTACTATTATTAATCAGGTCGCTGCCGTGAATCGAACTCGGAACCTTGGGGTTAGTAGCCCGCGCTCTTAACCACTACGCCATATGATTCATGTGTATCACTACCCTTTAAATGTTGATGTGTGTTTATATCTTATATGAAAGTTTCTGCGTTGTGGCATTTGTAATTTTGATGTGTTGTACGTTTATTGTGCAGTATATTTGAAATCTGTGTCGTGTTATTTCCATGAGTGGCGATGGCTCTTCGTATACGGTGCGTGAGTTTTCTGGTCTAGTGATGACTA
This sequence comes from Octopus bimaculoides, assembly GCF_046866305.1. NCBI lineage: Eukaryota > Metazoa > Mollusca > Cephalopoda > Octopoda > Octopodidae > Octopus > Octopus bimaculoides. The sequence continues at coordinate 8,786,701 of NC_142945.1, read as the reverse complement.
CATTATCAGTGTGTTGTGTTGTGTAATAAACGTTATTTGTTTTAGTGGCGAGTAGTGACTGTTCTGAGTGTGTTGTGTGGTTTGTGTGTTTCTGCGTTGCGATATTTTATTAGAAAACAAATGTATGGTATGTGAGTTTGTCGGAGTGGTGTCTTCATTGTTCTTTTCACTACGTTTAGGCTGCATACGTCCTTGTCTTCTTCGGGTGTCTTGTGATCTACTTTAGTGCCTTGCCTGGGATTTCAGAGCCTGTTTATCCTGTTGTAGCGATAGACATTAACACCCATGTGTAATTAAAAGATGGACTCGTTGAACGCTTATAAAGAGTCACGTGTCTTGTTAAGACCTAGCGGTTCGGTAAAAGACAACCGGTAGAATAATTACTAGGCTTAAACAAAGAAGTACTGGGCTCGATTCATTGTAAGTGGTACCAGCATTGCTAGAAATAACTCAATAGTCAAAGAAGCCCTATCATAATGACTGACAAGAGAGACGAGCTTCTTTTAGTTTCTGTCTAACAGATCCACTCACAAGGCTTTGTCAGTCCGAGGCTATAGTAGAAAACACTTGCTCAAGGTGCCATGCCTAGGATACACAGCAGTAACTGCATAATAGCCGAATTCTGGTGGTGTTATTTATATTTTCGGTATTAATATCATCGATACACTGCTGGATCAAAAGTGGGAGGGCTGAGAAGGTGTCAATGGCTTTCGACGATTTCATAGAAGCCTAAAACAATTAGTGAAAGAATGTTATATGATACGAATTCATGCTTGCTTGCGAGTGCCTGCTGCGTTATTTTCTTTGGATTGTGTCACGTATTTGTCTTGTGGGTGGTGTAGCTTTGTTTTTTCGTTGTATTGTGAAGTATGTGCAGTACAATTAGTGCCGTTTAATCGAAAGAAGCTTTCATACTGTCCGTGTTGTGTTCATTTGTAACAAAGTATGCTCTGTTTGAATAGCGCTATGAAACGTGATTTCTGTGGTCTGTGGGCGAAGATGTGGGCGAATCTTAAAGTCCAGCTGTGTGAGCTTTAGCATGATATTTTATACCTTTGCTCATGTTTAAACTTTACAATAAATGTTTCTCCAAATATTATTGGCGGTTTACACATGTAAACTCACTCACACAAGCACACGCACACGCTCACACATACACCCACACAAACACACTCACACACACCCATACACACAAACACATGCACACGTACACACATTCGCTAACAAGCACACACGCACCCACAAACATACATATACACAAACAATTGCTTATTTCAAGTCTAAGTTATTTAACTTTTAATAATGCGGAAATTTTGGGGGTGGAGGCCAGTCGATTAGTTCGACCCAGTATGCAACTGGTACTTAATCTATCGACCCGTAAAGTTTGAAAGGCAAAGTCAACCACGGCGGAATTTGATCTCAGAACATAGACAGACGAAATACCGCCAAGCATTATTTTCTAGTCTAGACACAAGGCCGGAAATTTTAGGGGTGGAGGCCAGTCGATTAGTTCGACCCCAGTATGCAACTGGTACTTAATCTATCGACCCCGAAAGATTGAAAGGCAAAGTCGACCACGGCAGAATTTGATCTCAGAACGTAGAGACAGACGAAATACTGCTAAGCATTTCGCCCTGAAGAAATAATTATCATATCAATGAAGTTCTTCATACAATACCAGAAAAAAAAACTCTAGTTCAGCATTAATATTTCTCCTGTTCTGAGATCAATGGAATTAGTCACCTATTAGTGGATGGTACATTTTTACAAATCAGTGGTATCCCTCAATGCTTCTATCAGTCAACCAGAAATTAAACATACTTTGATGTTGGGCTGTATTTATTTTTAGTATGTGCGTGTGTAATGATGAAATAGTAAAACTACATTATTGTTTATCGTTCCAAGTATAGTACAATTTATTGAGGGTTCTTTTTAAGGAAGCGGGGGAAAAAAACCTCTCCCCAAGCGCCATATTTCTTTCATTTTTTAATAAATGCGTATCGAATGTGTGTATGAATATGCAGGAGTCGGTTGTTGATTATAGAATTTCAGTGTATATATCGTGCTATTTAAGTCGATAGAAAACGATGCTGTATTTTTTCTTCTTCCTTTCGCTTATAGTTTAAGTATCTTAGAACCATTTTATGATAATATGATGTCAGCTTCATTTCAAAGTAAACACATTTAATTGGCAACTTTCCTATCCTATCATTCACGAGAGGATGTTTTTCGCTCCTCACCAAACACTGAATTATTTAACTCAAATCTATTTTTCACACACACACACGTTTACATATACAATAGTTAGTTCTATGGATGTATAAAATTTTACTATTTATAAATTATCCATAACTTTGTTTCAGATTATAGATCATGGTATAAATAACATTCTTAATATGAAGATCTATTTGTTATGTTGCGTCTGCACTGAAATACAATCTAAACTGAAAAAAAAAATAATGCAGTGATTTTCGTGTCACTGGTTATCTGCCGTTAAACATTGGTTTCAAATTTTGGCTCAAGGCCAGTAATTCTGGATCAGGGGTTAAATGGATTACATCGAGTCCACTGCTTAACTTGTATATATTTTTATCGACACCGAAACCTAGAAAGAAGGAAAGGCAAATTCGACCCAAGTGGAATTTGAACTCACATGTGAGGACGGACGAGACGACATAGCACAAAACATTTTTCTCGGTGTGCTAATGACTCTGCTAGCTACCCACCTTGATAATAATAATGATTATTATTATTGTTGTTGTTATTAAAAGAATCAAAATTAAAAGACGAGTGCCATTGTCATCTAGTGAACGATATTTCGACATCCTGTGTGTCTTCAACTGGTTCAAAAAATAAATTTGTCAATCTACTTCATTTTGGTTAATATAGAAAGGATTGAGGTAACTCCTCCTGAAGATATAGTCAAAATTAAAAGAAGGATGCCATTGTTATCTACACAACGATATTATTATTATTATTATCATCATCAAGGTGGCGAGGTAGCAGAAGCGTTCGCACACCGGGCAAAATGTCCAGTGCTAATAATAATGTTCCCTAATTGGGAATCAATATTTTTTATTATCATTATAATAATCATTTTAAGGATAAATGTGACATCTGTCTATCCTGGATAGGCGAGAGCTCTTGTTTATCTAGAGCATATTTTCCAAAAACACATCGGTACATGTATTCCACCTGCAAATCTTTATATGGCATATCTATACAGTCGTTCGACTGATTTTAAACGAACCTCTTCTTTAACAAACCATTCTGTGCTATCTTTTAAAGAAAAGGATAAAGCAACAATTGGAATTGTAGGAAAATGATAAAAGCCGTTGTCAAATTACAGGACATGGAATATTGACGAACCCCTGAGATGCAAAGAGTCGGCAGATCCACACCTCATCTATTTTCGTCACAATTTCCTCCGAGGATATCAGTCATATATGCGTATAAATAGCAAAATAACCGTGGACTACTAATAGGCATTGGCACACACGGTTTTACATATGCAAGCACACTAGTTAAGCACAAAGCACACAATCACACACATATACACATGCATACATATATGCATATATACGGTACACTGTAATGGAATTTACATAGACGAAACAGAGAATGCAATACAATTATATAGTAAATGTATATGCGATAGTTTTCTCATTGCATGGATCAACATAGCGTTACTAATAGCTTCATATCTGAGTAAGACATCTCAGACAAACTTTGGACAATAAAAAGAAAACACATTTACTGATCCATGGAAGGTGCTTTACTTACATGTTTCAAAGTTTGTCTCGGTACTTAACGAAAATAAAATAATTTCTAATGATGTATTAACGTGTCTACTGAACCGTTAATCCCGAAATATTTTTCTTTCTCCGTTCTCCCTCGCTCCCTACATAGTTTTACTCATCTTTTTCTGGTAAAGATTGTAGGCTCGAAACGTTAAAGACTTTTCCATATATCCCCAGCGTCAAGCTAATACACCTCCTTGTTGTTCCTTCAACTGTCTCTGTCTTTTGTTTTCTGTACATTTGAACCATATATATGTATGTGTGTGTCTATGCGTATATATATATAAATATATATATTATATTATATATATATAAATATATATATATATATATATATATATATATATCTTTATAAGCACATACATAAGGGTGTATATATGGAAAGTAACATGCAAACACACATATGTATGCGGATATATATCTAACTAATTTACTACTTTATTCTACTGATACATTCTACGTAGTTATATCAATAAATTTGATGGTTATACTGTACTACAGGTAGTTACTAGTTTCTTACTAGTTCTTTTTGAGCCACGTTACACATTCATATATGCATACCTATATACCAGAGATAGACACGCACATACTCACACACACATATATGTGTGTGTGTTTGAGAGTACACATAGCAAAATAAATACACACACACACACACATACATACAGACATATACAAATACATATATACGTATAGACGTACACCCCCCCCCCCACATATATATATATATATATATATATACACATAGATAGCACACATGCAAATATGCATGTATATATATGATTACATATATACAATTTGCGTATTATCTTCTTATGATAAATAGTTTCATCTTAATATAAAGAAACTTCCCTTCTCCTATAAATTCCAAATACAATAAACAAATAAATAAGCAAACGTAGAAACAGAACGAAATGCGAAGAAATCGGAGCTATTTGAAAAATCCCTGCCAATTAACTCCGAGAAATTGCTTTCAATTTTCGTCTTCTAATATAAGCGAGTAGCGGCTATGGGAAAATAAACATTGCGAACCATGGTATGAAAATCTGGAAAGCTCTTGCACAGGCTATTAAGATGTTTCACTTTATATCGAACTGGAGAACCAAATTAATAACTTTTTTCTGTTTATTGACTCAGAATTCTATTTTCAAAACCCCAAAATAAATTGCTTTTCCTGTGTTGTGCAGTAAAGCAGTAACTTCGACATCATTTTTAGATCGCAAGAGAGTGAAGAAATAACTGGCCACTACAAAAATACTTTTTCTATATAATAATAATAAGAAGAAGGAACTCTTTTGACAATAGGCAGACAATCTGTGTAGACAAGCTAATTTATATGGACCAGAGTACCCCACTGGTACTTATATTATTGACCTCGAAAGGATAAAAATCTACGTCGACCTTGGCCGAATTTGAACTCAAATCGTAAGCATTGGAAGAAATGTCGCTGAGAATTTTGTCTAACTTGTTAACGACTCTGCCAGCTCACCGCCCGATTACTACTACTATTACTACTACTAATACTACTGATGATGATGATGATGATGATGTTGATGACGACGGCGGTGGTGGTGGTGGTGATGATGATGATGATGATGGTGATGATGATGGAGAAAATGTTCGTCTGACAAAATGTTCAGCGGCATTTCTTCTGGTACTTCACGTTTTGATTTGAAATAACGCTAACGTCGATCTTATATTCATTCTTTCTGCTGATTAAGAAAATCACCAGTTAATCACTGGTACTTATTGCCATAACATATTAGCTGGTGATACCTCCATCAACAACCCGCCAAAGTTCCCACAAGTTATTATTACCTCTGCCTTATTGAAGGCGGAGATATAGTTTTCAGTCGCGTTTGTTTGTTTGTTTGCTTCTCCGTGGACAATATATCTCAAGAACTGCTGGGTGAATTCGAATGAAACTTCCAGGGATGTTTGGCCTTGTCATTGGCACACACTGATTAGAGTTTGGGATCGATCGGATACCGGATAAGGAGTCTGAATTATTTTACCTGTTTTGTCGCTTAATTTTTGAGGCTGATCGGGTTCGTTTTTAGTATTCTCGCTTGCAAGAGCAGTCGAGTTTATTTTCAGATACTCTCATTTAAAAAATCACCTCCGGCTAATCGTTGAGAAGACGTTGGTGTTGTTTTCGTCAGAATTCGAAACTAGAAAGCAATGAGCAGGAAGAAATAGCACAAAGCACTTTAACTTCTATACGATTTTAGTTTCTCACATTAACCCAGAATGCATTGGCCGACCCGGGGGCTGTATTGAGCCACATTTGCCCATGGTGCAGCGTGGCGTTAATGAAACGAAACTATATATTTGCAAAGCAAGCGTCTTACATAAACAGCCCTGTTATTTTTCGCTTTCAGATAAGAAAATAAATGCATTGTTTAAACATTTGTGCTCTTTTGTTTTTTTATATACCTCCAATATTTATGAATATCTTTGGCAATCAAATGCTTTTTCAGTTCCAATCTACTTCATGCTAACGTATTTTTCTATTTTCTTCTTTCTATCTTAAATAATTTCCCTCGTTACCCGCAGCTACTCTTCACAACTACACATTTCTCTTCCATGTTCTTTTTGACGCTATTTGACGGTACAATTTTTCGGGTGAACAACCAGCCTGCTGTAAAATAAGATATTTCTCTACAATGGTGGCTCATAAGCAGTAGATCTGTGGATTCTGTCGTGATGTGGTTTCTTCATTTGTTTGTTTGGTCGGATGTGTCAATCTGTATGAGTTGTTTAGTTTCTTCTTTTGGGATCTTTATATTTTTTATTATTATGACTTACCGTAAATTTGCTAGTAGTTTTTGATTGTTTTCTTCCTTTTCTCTACTTATTCACCCCAATAACTTCCTTGTACTGTATTGTACAGAATGGTATGATGTATCAAGTGTTTGTTGTATATCTACCTACCTATCTATCTAACTATCTATCTACGTGTGTGTGTGTATATCTGTCTGTATAATAGAATAATCCTATATATATATATATATATATATATACGCGCACGCACGCACGCACGCACGCACGCACGCACGCACGCACGCGCACACATATATATGTGTATGTATATATGTATACACCTTAAAATTTCGCTTTCGCTATGACTGTTCTCATCCGGTCTCCATTTGAAATTTACATTCTGTTCAAAATGTTTCTCCTCAGATCCAGAATGCCTAGAATGCCTGCTCTGGTCAAAGCTTGTCTTACGAACATTGATCAACTCATGATCTACAAGGACATGAGCTGTATCTGTCTCATGAACTTGAAATGACAGCCAAATTATATTTGAGCACTCTCTCAATCTTTCAACTAATGGATTTACAGAAAATGAAGACCTTCTTTGGAAAGTAGTAAAATCCTTATGACTAGCAAGCAGAGAAAATTAAAAGTTGTGATATTTCTTTCCCTGCCAAAGGGCATTATTTGTTAGTAATAGAACAAGAATGAAATGGGATCAAACTGAGAATGAAAGAATTAGTTCACCGAAACAATATCATTAATAAACAATACATACGAAGTATTGAAACGGTCAATGTTTAGAAATATTAGTGTTAGTAGTATGGAAGGACAAAAGCACTAGTAGTACATAAGTAAACCTCATTGAATGCAATGACCGCCAATGTAATGACAAATAAGTATCCATCCTCTGGGGCATACACGTTCAGCATTAGACTAAGATATTGTCTGTTAAAAGCAATGTTTCATAAAACCTACGACATTTTCTTATACGCATGTATTGTTTAATTATGATATTATCGGCATATACATTAAAATATACGGAAACATTACTTTGTTATGATATCTATAATGATAGACAATGTTTTTAAAACACTTTTTTTTTTATCAATGATAGAATTCAACAGATACAATATACAATGAGAATTTTCTGATAAGAAACTCGAAGAATAACTCTATTGTTGCAGACAAATTGTATCAGCGATTTTCTGAAATAGTGCATTTGCCATTATTCTTGTTATCAAAACATTCATGTGTACATTTACCTAAAGAAAGTTCTAATGTATAAAGTCACTATCATTACTCATAAACCTTTTGGCTTTTTCAAATATTTCTTTCAGGAATACAAAGTGTAGCGCAACAAATTTATTTCCCAAACAATAGATTCTCTGGCTTTTGTCAGATTAAAAAAAATATTTCCGTGACTGTCATGAGAACATGTTGGCAATTCTAATCACAGTACTCAGTCGAGATAATACTCTACTGTAGACATATCCATTAATTATATTTACTTTCTCTGTTTATGCAGAAGAATATTCACTGTGTTTTTCGGTGGAGACTGGAAATTATTGAAGACCATTAAAATTATCCTGTCTGGAACGACACAATGTTGTTAGAATGTGGGCTTTGATAACAGACATGCAAGACGTACCCACCCCCGCCGGCTTTGTTGGTTTATTGAAGTAGTATATTTTCACAAGAATCGCAAATTGTAAACATGGCTTTTGGTAACTGAAAAAAAGCAAAAACGCTGCAGACAACACGATATCTGCCAAGACTGTGTTGACATCATAGGAAGCGCATTATTTCAACCAACACACAAGACAGCGCTGTGAAACTATGAAACTATTATCCAAAGACCATACTCTAGAAATATGCAACTTTATAACATTACATTAGCAGCAGTAGAGGTAATTTGCATTATATATAAGATTCAATCGCTGCAGAAATCTGGTCTATGATAGCATAATTGGTAAAGAATTCAAACTATAGCATTCAATAGATTAAAAGAATTTCTGCCACTATTCAAAGTGTTCTGTATATAAATGGTTTTGGTTCTGTAAAATATAGTTTTAAAGAGTTGCAGGTGTTGCATAAAATAATACAAACTGAATAATCTGTTGGTGCATTCAGCGCTGTGCACTGCCTGCAGCTTTTTATCAACTTTTCATAAATATGTGTCAATCAGATTTCCTGTGTAGAGAAAATATATTGAAATATGTTTTAAAAAATGATGGTGCATTATCAACAGCTTCATAAGTCTAGAACTTAACTCTCTTTTATACGTGGACAATTATATATAGTGTGTGTGTGTGTGTGTGTGTGTGAATTATATATATATATATATATATACACATACGCACGTATGTTTGTATGTATCTAGTTATCTTGATACACACACTTATATATATATATATATATATATATATATATATGCTAATGTGTAATAGTTTTACAGCAATAAGTTTGATATATTTAGGATAGATGTAGTGCCGCTTTGTGTATAGATACGGAGCAGAAATTTTGGTAGCTGAAAGAATAAAGACTACTTAGACACAAACCCTTCAAAAAGAAAAGTAAAACAAAAATTTTTTTAAAAGGGAACTTCCAGGTAGATCACACACATATCACATCCTTTTTATCTTATTTCTTGAAAGTCCACCGAGATGGATTGTGTCTTACAACGCTCCAGAATCCATAAAACAAAGAACTGAAAATTTTCTCAAATGTCCTCTCCACCAGAGGTCCCTCTAAGTTTTGGCCTTGTTCATGCGCACATGTTTTACAATAAGATCACAAAAGTAAACTAGTTTTTCGCACACTAAATTCTCAAAATCATTTAAGATGATTACTCGCATGGATACCTACTTTGAAAAGAGAGACGAAATTTGCGCACAGCCAAATATCGACGTATACTCCATCAGAGTCAGAAAGGAGAATTGAAGGTAACGATATTAATATAGAGCGAAAAATATTAGCCTGATATAGTTGGAGCAGCATAAATCAAATTGGCTTGCTCAAGACTGCAACACATTACCCTGTTCGAGGATCGATCCCAGCGCCGTACAAACGTTCGGCTAAGAGCCTAATCAGTTCGTTGCGTGCTTTTACTTCACAGAGTTCTCTTTTCTTAATTTATTCTCTTTCCTAATTTTTCCTTCATCTATGTCTTGTGTGCTATTAGTTCCATCTGTATTAAAATATTTCTGTTCGTGGTTCTAATCTGATTATCTAATTTCTGTGTCTATATTTGTTATAAATATTATTGCTCTCTGCCACTACAATATCAAACACAATGTTACCTTTTGTTAAGTGCAGTTTTGTTGTAGTCTTATATTTGTCAGCTATATTAATATTATTCCCACACCTGTGCCGAAGAAAAGAAATGACGACGACGACAACGAAAATGATCATCATCGTCATCACCATGCTCTTCCTCGCCATCATCACCATTCTTGTTGTTGCTGGCAGAATCGTTAACAAGCCGGAAAAACTGTTTTTGTGACATTTCTTTCCGAGTTCAAATTCCGTCGAAGTTGACTTTGCCTCTCATCCTTTTGGCGCGGTCAATAGAATATGTACAAGTTTAGTATTGGAAGCTATGTAATCGATTTAGCCCCTCACCCCTGAAATTGCTGGCCTTTTGCCAAAATTAGAATCCATTTTTATTGTTATTATTGTCTTTGTATACTATTTTTATTTTGCATATTTTTATAACATTTCACCGTTTTCTCCATCACTCTCTTCTCATCTCTTATGTAAATCTCAACAAAGGTTTTAGTCTTTACTCGTGATGTTCTCTTCATCCAAGATACTTCAACTAAGAAACAAAATCGTTATTGTTTAAAATTTTTGAGATGAAGAATTCTGTACATTATTTATATTAGATGGATATTTGTCCTTATCTTGTTTGTTGTTACTACAATGTTTCGGCTGATATTGCTCTCCAGTCTTCATCAGGTGTCCTGGTAGAATTTTGAACACAACCATGGGTTCTCCTTCCTAAGGTATTATTTTGCTGATATTATTCTTCTTCTTCAATCGCCGTGGCTACGTTCTGAGTTCAATTTCCGCCGAGGTCGACTTTGCCTTCCATCCTTTTTTGGGGTCGATAAATAGAGTACTAGTGAAACAATGGGGCCGATGTAATCGACTCATTCCCTCCCCTAAAATGGCTGCCCTTGAGGGAAAATTTTAAACCACTATTATCATTATCATTATTATTATTATTAAATCAACAAGGCTGAATATGATTTCCTTCCCTCTTGAAATAATTGCAAATCTTTGTGTCTGAGAAGAAAACTTAGAAAGTTTATATCTTAAGTTTGACGACTCGAAAATGCGCTTTAAGTGGGTTAGGAGATCTTATAAAATCATATCACTAACGCTGTTAGACGATTTAATTTCTTAATTGAGAAGTTTATTATATAATACAAGCGAGAAAACGGCTGCCCTTTGTGTAATTTGAAGAGCATTTTAAATCGCTACAAATCGTAAAGTATTAAACCAAACCAGGTAAATTCAATTTGAACAAAACGCACTTCTTTTCTATCATGTAGAATTTAAGTTGTTTGTCTGACAAAAAAGCAAGTAGTGTTCAGATATAAGTGGGCACTTTGTGTTTCAAGGTGTATTGATTAAATGGAAATAACAGCTGTTTGAGTTCATAATGGAATAGAGAAGTGCAGATTTCCTTAGAGAATTCCAAATTCTATCTATATTCTTCACATGCTTTCGTATACGTGTTTCTATTTCCTTGGTCCTTTTTTTTTTAATCTCTGAAAATTCAAACTGTGCAATTGCATGTTTAATAAAATTTGTTTCATGTTAGCTCACACGACACCCTGGCAACTGAAGGTTCTCAGATATAAAAATCAACAAATGTATGTATGTATGTATGTATGTATGTATGCATGCATGTATGCATGTATGTATGTATGTATGTATGTATGTATGCATGCATGTATGTATATGTATGTATGTATGCTTGTATGTATGTATGTATATATATATATATATATATATATATATATAAGTATGTATGCGTGTATGTATGTATATATGAAAATAGGTTGGAAGGTAAGGTATGTCTGATCTTATTTACGTATATACACGTGTGGTTATGCACGTATGTATTATATATATACATGCATCTATCTGTTTATCTATCTTTCTCTCCCCTCTCTTTCTCCCCACTATCTCTCTCTATACATATATGTATATATATGCACACGCATACACTCACAGATATTGCATACACATAGAGAGACATAATGCTTTTAATGGAAGAAAAATGCATCTCTTTTGATCATTCTGTTTTGGATTAATGTTTGTTTTCTTAGATTAATTTTACTCCAACATTTTTGCTTTCTTTCTAATTCTTTCTATTTATTTATCTAAAATAGTGTTTGTGATTTTTATAATATATCAACTGTTTTTCATGCTTGTATTAAAATAAAATGATAGGGTTTTTTTTCAAATGATGCATGCAATAAACCAACAAAAAGAATAAGTAGATATATTTCTCAATGTGATAATCATTTTAATAATAAATACACAGTTGTTTGTTTGTTTTCTGCTAAAAGATTATATATTTATTCCAAATTCAGGATTTATTTTTTGCATTAAAAATAAACTTTAGTAATTTTATGAAAGTCAGAATTTTTTTTAACCCTTCTGCGAAAATATTTACGGCTGTAAAATATATTTAGTAATAACCAATACTAATAAATTATTTACCAGAATTGCTCCACAGCGTATTTCAACGGTTTCGATCTATAAGGCGGTGAGCTGGCAGAAACGTTAGCAAGCCGGGCGAAATGCTGAGCGGCATTTCGTCTGTCGTTACGCTCTGAGTTCAAATTCCACCGAGGTCGACTATGCTTTTCGGGGTCGATAAATTAAGTACCAGTTGTGTACTGGGGTCGATCTAATCGACTGGCACCCTCCCCAAAAATTTCAGGCCTTGTGCCTAGAGTAGAAAAGATTGGTTTTGATCTATAGAACTATTTAGTTGTCGAAGAGATGATTTCGTTTCTTTCCGCTGTTCTCTAAAACGAGAAAAAATATTCTTTTTTTATCGTACTGTTTTATATATATGTTTTGTAGTTCTACTCTTCCCCTATAGAAATTGTTTATCATTTCCGAAATTTGAATAATTTTGAACTCGTTTCAAATATATGACGATAGAGTGTGAATTAGAAAAAAAAAAAGAAAATAGCATTTCCGACATCTGCAAATTTTCGGGTTCCAGTCACGGTTCTAAAACTGCAAAAGCCGCTCTAGAAATTTGTTCTATATATGGAGAAATTGTGTGTACAAAACTTTGAAATGCATTCTTAAGCACTTGATGAGTTCCACCTAAAGTCACGCGTTACGTCTAATAATGCAGAGCAGACCAGTGGAATACCAATGGTATGTCGAGTAAACATTTGGCCTGTAGACTCCCACCTTATAGATACAGACCGCTACAACCCACATTTATTAGTATTTACAAAATGTTGAAATTATCTCATTCCTTGCAATACTTTGAACGAAAAGGAAACTCGTGTAGTTCGTCTATGTGAATAGCGTTTGCTCACTTCTAGTATATCTTAATCACCGTATTTAATTAACCCTACTTTGGTTATTTAAGATGTTGATGATATTGGAAAATTGTGTTCTATAAATATGCGGTCAGTGACATTTTCTAATTAATAATACACTAATCTTTACTCTAGCTCGTTGTTCTCATGATAGAAGCCGAAAATTTATCTAAAATTTCCTCTTATCAAAAATTCTAATTAACTTAGTAATGAGGTTTCGTATTTAACAAGAGAATAGGCTGTAAAGAAAATTTGAAATGAAAGTATTATATTGACCATTAGAATAATTAACAAATTAGATTTAATATTTTATAACTAGACGCAAATATTTGTTTTACTTTCAAACACGCATTACAGAAACATGTTAACGCACAGCTAGTATCAGTTTTTACAATTATTGTGTAGCTCATGAGATTCAAAATACTAAACCGATATCACAATGATGAATCAACGAGGAGGAGGGCTCAAGACGGTCTGTATACACTTGCTAGAAATAACAGACAAATCTCCATCGTATCAACCATGCTTTTGTCTTAAAACGACTCTTGTACGACCGCAATGTAATATGTAAAACAAGTGTTAAAGAATAGAATAGTAATTGGAAAACTAAGCCTCCATGCGAAAGCTTGACTTGCAAGAAATAGCAGTCAAATGATTTTTACAATCTACAGAGAAAGGTAATGGTGACGATGCATTGAATAATGTCTTGGATACATTCGATCTGCTTATACAAATGCAATATATTTAATTGGAATTGGTATTCCATCGGTTACGACGACGAAGGTTCCGGTTGATCCTATCAACGGAACAGCCGGTTCATGAAATAAAAGTGCAATTCGCTGAATACTCCTCAGATATGCGTACCCTTAATGTAGTTCTCGGGGAGATTCAGCATAACACAGAATGTGATAAGGCTGGCCCTTTGAAATACAGGTAATACACAGTTTTGCTAGTTCAGTAGACTTGAGAAACGTGAAATAAAGTATCTTACTTAAGGACACATCACGCCGCCGGAAATCGAACTGGTAACCTTACGATCATGACTCGAATGCCCTATTTACTAATTGTAAAATCTCATGAAATGTCTAAAGGGGTTCTATTTCACCCTTCTGTATTCTGAAAATAATGCCTACAACGCCATCTATGTTGACCCTAAATAGGCGGCTTTTTCTTTGGATAAACATTCGTGGCACGGAAGTAGATGGCTTGCATGCGTAGATTACTAGTTAACTGTCAGTCCTCCACGCACACACATACACACTAACAAACATTGCACACACTCAGTCGCACTCCAGATAAAGAGCCGCCAGCTCTGATTGACAGAGGTTGACCCTAGATCTAGAACGATTAAAAGCTAAAGATTAACCTAATATATTTCAAACTGTAGAAAGTGGAGTGACTAAATTAAATAGTCAGACAATTTAGTCAATAGTCTGCCATTTCTCTCGTGTTTTGTTTGATATGATGTGTTTATTTGTGAGCAGAGTATTGTGTTGATCAGATTATAAGTTGGAACTTTGAAAAGCAATGTTGGAACTGTACGTGCTTCGCAAGTGACATCATCGGAGATCGTGTGTTCAGATTGAGAAAATTTGCATCGCTCAAGTGTCATATATAAGATTTAAAACGCACATAAACCGTTATTTGTGTATGTATGTAAGTATGCACATACATATATGCATGCCTATACGTTTGTATGCATTATATATATATATATATATATATATAATATATATACACCATTCATACAAATATATATTAGACGAGTATATGTGTGTATATATATATGTACGTCCTTACACACACGTGTATATACATATGTGTGTATATGTATATATAGAGAAAGAAGCCGAGGGAGGGGTAAGATATGTGCATCTGTGTTTGTGTGAAAAGTAAGCGAGTGTATGTCTGTGTGTACGTGTATGTGTGTGAGTGAATGACAGATAGAGAGAGAGTGAGAAATAGAAAAGACAAAGTAACTTAGACGTACGTATATGTGTGTGCATGCATGGAAAATGTGAGAAATACGGGTGTGAGAGAGGGCAGAATGAGCGGGGAGAATGGGATATAGTTTCTAGTTGTGCTTGCTTGACTAGTGACTTTATCTGAAATAGCTGCATTGAAACTAAAACAATTACATGTTTACAGAGAGACAGCACCAATTTCAAACACAGATAAACAGTCAGGTATGTTTCTTTCTGTTGTAATTATTTGAATTCTGTCAGTAAGTAAGGAACTGGTTTCTTGCAAAGAATCTCTGTTCCATCACTAGTATTTGAATAACAGAAACATTAATTGTTACACGTTAAACTTCAGTGAAGTCCTACGCATCTTCACAGATTTTATTTAGAAATTAGTAATAGTTGGCAGAGACAGACACAAAAAAAAGGCGGCAAGGTAGAGAGCTTGTAGAATCATGCATTCGTCGGAGACAATTATTGCCACGTTCGTTTCAACGCTGTACGTTATGAGTTCAAATCCCACTGAGGTAGAATTTGTCTTGTATTCCTTTAGGATATATAGTACTATTCTGTACATAATATATATATATATATATATATATATATATATATATATATATAGCTTAAGGCGGTGAGCTTGTAAAATTGTCAGCACGCTGGGAAAAACCGTTAGCACACTAAGCAAAACCATTAGCAGTATTTAGTCCGTCTTTACGATCCGAGTTCGAATCCCGTCGAGGTTGACTTTGTCTTTCATCCTTCCGAGGTCCATATAATAAATGCCAGTAGAATACTGGGTTCGATCTAATCGACCTATGCCCCCGACCCTGAAACTGCTGGCCTTTATATATCGACCTTAACCTGATTCTATTGTGAGAGCGCCGAATCCTGTCTTATTTACCTTGGGAGGCCTCTCCTATTGACGCATGGTGCATTAAAGGACACATGTTACTATAGCTGGCTGGCACCGGATAAGTGTCTGCTGCGGGAACTGAAACAGGTAGATCACGTAATTTTCACGTCCTCCGTCTCTTTGGTGGTAGGCATCCGGTAGCTGCATACAACCAAATCTTATTGTTTGTAATATATAGAATTTCAGTGACTGTTCAGGCAGCGATGTCGCAGATAATCAACAAGGTTATTAAAAATTATTCATTAACGATAACAAAGCATACTATAAGGTGTTAAACTGTTTCACTACACATCTAAGACCTTATCACTGACGACTACAATGCACCAATTCAGACTCACTTGTTCGTCAGTTTTTATAGGCCATATTAGAGATTGGTCACTTTACCTCATTTCTTTTATTTCTTAGTCATTTTTTGGATTTTTATTACGGAAATAACTTGGTTATTGGGGAAAAATAGCTTTAGAGATCACTAATAATTTTAAAAACTCTTTATCTCTCTCTCACTGTCTCACTACTTCAGCGCCACAGTCAGCAACTCCTCGCTTAATCTAGTAACATGTTTATATTTGAATAGACTAATCAAAATATAAACAAAATACTTGTGGTATTATTAGTTCCGTTAGAGGTGAGACTACATATAAATGTACAACTGTATATTTACGTTAAATATTTGATGTAGTTGGCTTTAAAGAGTTGCAATAAAATAATAATGTCAATACAGGAAGTAATAGGTTAAATATGGCTACCATTATACTTAGTAGTGAAATTTTATTCGTATACATTTATTTCTGTTAAACCACTTACATACACACATACTTACATTTGTACATAAATATAGACACACAAACACATATATACATACACATAAATATGCCTACACGCACATATATACATCTATGTATATTGTCGATATAGCGTTTTGTACTTCGAGATCTAGTGTTCCAAAAACTAATTATTTTAGGTTCACTCGAAGATATATAAATTCTTATGACGTCAATAACTTAATTCCCGCTGGTAAGATTAAAGTTTCTAAAATAGGTACACAAAATGCAGTGGTAGAACACCTATCATGCCTACAGAAGACGTTCTAAGGGCAACCTTCCATGTTTTCTTCCGAAAAGGCGCAGAAGTAGCTGTGTGATAAGTAGCTTGCTTACCAACCAGATGGTTCCATGTTCAGTCCCACTGCGTGGCACCTTGGTCAAGTATCTTCTACCATAGCCTCGGGCCGACCAAAGCCTTGTGAGTGGATTTGGTAGACGGAAACTGAAAGAAGCCCGTCGTATGTATATGTATGTGTGTGTTTGTGTTTGTATGTCTGTGTTTGTCCTCCCAACATCGCTTAACAACCGACGCTGGTGTATTTATGTCTATGTAACTTAGCAGTTCGGCACAAGGTACCGATAGAATAAGTACTAGATAGATAGAATAAGTCCTGGAGTCGATTTGCTCGACTAAAGGCGGTGCTACTGCATGGCTGCAGTCAAATGACCGAAACAAATAAAAGAATATAGTTAAAACAAACATGGTGTTTAAGTGCTATAAAAATGTACCCACGGAATTGCGTCAGTTTTATTAAAATGTCCTTAAAAATTATTCCAATTTAATAATCCTTGCCACGGTAGGCACAAGACAGGAAGTTTCAAAGAAAGGGTGCAAGTTGATTACATTGATATTAGTATGTGATTGGTACTTTACTTTGTCCAACCCGAAAAGAATAAAGGGCGGGGTCTGTCATGGTTGGATTCGAACGTAAAACGTAAAGAAACGGGAGAAATGCCGCTAGGCGTTTGGTGCGTTGTGCTAAAGAGACTCCCGACTCTGCACCTTCATTTCAATGGGATAATGAAATGAAATACATTTGTGTGTGCTCTCTGTCTGTCTGTCTGTCTGTCTGTCTGTTTGTCTGTGTGTGTGTGTGTGTGTCTCTCTCTCTCTTACACAAACACACACACACACACACACACACACACACACACACAAGTGCAATAGCTACTTGAGTAAATATATGTATACACAAACGTATATTGATTTCAAGTTTTGGTACGAAGAGCGCAATTTCGCGAAATGGGCAAGTCGACTACACCGACACTAGTGCTCAACTGGTACTTATTCTATCAAGCATGATAAAGCTGAAAGGCAAGTTCGCCCCCGGTGGAATTTGAACTCTGGACGTAAAGACGGACGAAATACCTCTCTGCATTTTACCCGCTGTGCTAACGATCCTGCCAGCCCGCTGCCCCCCCCCCACTAGATGGCCAAAACGTACTGTGAATTCCATATTTCTTGAAGAATAATATATACACATATTTATAATTATGTAAAATTATAAGTTTTGTAGAAATATTTGTGTGAATCTTCCTCTCAACCTCTTCGTTATCAGTTTTTCTTAACAACAGCTCTAATTTTTACAATGTTACTTTAGAAAACCATGCACACACACACACACACACATATGTGTGTATGTTAGTTCATACATATATGTATATATATTAATTCATACACATACATGTGTAGATATGTGTTCGTGTATATATATGTATATGTGCATACATTTTTCCATATAAGAATGGTGTATGATGTTTATTTTTTTCTATGTTTCGTCTGTTATATCCCAAACACTAACAGCGTTTTGATTTTCACATTTCAATTTTATTTCCTGATGAAAGGGCTCATTCATCTCATTGAAATTAATTAATTAATTAATTAACGATGTTCTTTTAGACAATGATCACGTTATTATATGGAAGACGATGTTTGTAATTTTAGACAACTCTAAAGCTTGGAACGAAATCATGAAATACTTGTGTAATCTTTGTGTTATTTATTTCACAAAAGGTTACATAATTTCTATGTAATAAAAACAGTTTATACTGGAATGAAATTATGGAAAGATGATCACTTATGATTATGGGGTGCATGCCAGTTGCGATGTTATTAATCGGACGATCGATTAGACGTCTTTCAATAAACAGTACTAATTTAAGATTGAAATATATTGTAAATATTATTCAAGATCTGACTGAGTTACCATATGTCATGATACCTTTAACAAAACTTTGTTACACACAACGAAATTCTGCCCGTAACACATCCGCATTTATGGACATTCGGCTGGGATTAGCAATATAGCTTCGACACATCGATCGTGTATAAAGTTTCAGTTACATAGATAGGGACGAACTGAGCGTCTGCTAAATAAGATATAACTAAGTATTATTTCTAAGTGACCGATAAACATATGTTTGCGTATACGTATGAACACGCAATTATACACACATATCTAAAAATATATGCATGAATGTATATGCATATACATGAAGGAACGTGGGCTGACAATTTTGCAAGTTCACCGCCTTAAGATATATATATATATATATATATATATATATCAATTTGAAAAACCTACACGACTAGGTGAAAAGCGCTTCATTTAATGTGACATTAATAAAAATCTGTAAATGTACAAACATCCAGGTTTCTGAGTACCTTAATTAAAATCTTTTTCTATATAATTTCCGTACATCACCTCCAAACCTTCAAATATATATATATGTAGCAGGTTTATTTAAAATAATCTATATCTAGTGTATTAAAGACGGTGATTTGTAATTTGAGAACGACTTCACAGCCATTGCTACTAAGTCAAAGCGACCTCGTAATATATCACTTCTTTGTATCTACAAAATTAATATCTCCAATAGTAATATCAATATTATTCAGCATCTTCAGTAGGCACTTCATAGTTTCCGTACATATAAAATTTATAATCGGACCCATATGGTTGTTGTTAGTGTAACCAAGAGATTTTTTTGATAAGACAATACGACAATAAGTGTTATAAGGAAATGTGATCAATTATATTTTCAAGAATTTTTTTAATTGTAATATACTTTCCTCTTATTCCGTTCTGTTTATTGAACGAAACGGAAAATTTCACTCTAATTTTCTGAGTAATTTGATTTTGTTCACGGCATTTCTTCAATCACACTTAATTTTCACTATGGAATAAAATAAGATTAAAACCTAACAACACTCATACATTATTAAAAGCAATAGCAAATTTCGATAGATTGGACATTTATTAATCTCCATCTACCTTAAAGGTATGGGTGAGCGAGAAATATATATATATATATATATATATATAAAATCATCAGAAATTTCAGATTGACATTTAGGTGTGTATGTGTGAATATTTATAGGGTTGTATATGTGGAATGAAACACATTTTCTGTTTATTGCTAAACGAGAATATAGGTTATATTTTGAACTTAAATAACTCTAATCATTTATTCAATTATCTAGCTCTTTATTCATTCTTATACATGGGTGTATGTGTGCATGCGTATATTTTAATACCGCTTTATAATGAGGCATCAAACACAAAACATGTAAATGATATAATATTCAAGAGCTTTTTAATCAAAATAACAATATTTAATTAAAGTGATATTGGAACTAAATAATCAAATTTTAATAAGGCAGTCGAGTGAACAAAAGCTTCCATAGATTCCTCTGTAGTATTTTATTAACGCTTTATGGATTACCATTTCGTTTTATCCTCCATTATCCAATGAAGGGCTCTTCAAAAAAATGTTAGCTATTCCATTTTACATGATACCTTACGTTTTAGACTCTTCCAAACTCTTAGAAACATGATTACAAATAGATTCTATGTTGCTCTCCCTTTCGATCTAATGTTTTTTAACCACTTCCACGAACAATAATATGAAAGGGCATATTGAAGGTTAGATATTAATATTGTAGGACATATTAAAAGTTAGATATTCCATTTCACATGGTACTTACGATTTGGACTCTTCCAAACTCATTGAAACGAGAATTGCAATTAGTTTCAATTTTGTTTTCACTTTCAATCTAATGTTTTTTCAGCCACTTCAACGGACAACGATATCATCGGACATATTAATAACATAATAACACACTTTATTATTTTAGGTTCTGTTCTTGTAGTTTTGTACCTAAAGATCTCAAGTGTTTGTTGAAAGCTTATTTTCAATGTTTCATTTTTGTATTTGATTTGGAAGATTCTTGATGTGATCACGTGTACTGAAACAAATTTTCTTTTCCTTCAGGAGAGTTATAATGTCAATAATAAACGGGTTCCATTTCAATTCTGTTATTATTATTAGTCAAATATTTTCGTTTGTCTTTACGTTCCGAGTTCAAATTCCACCTAGGTCGACTTTTCCTTTCATCGTTTTGGGGTCGATAAATTAAGTACCAGCTGCGTACTGGGTCGATCTAATCCACTGGCTCCCTGTACAAAAATTTTTTTTTTTTTTTTTAGCGTGGAAAATTTTGGGGCACTAAGTTACGGAACGTAAATAAACTAATATCGGCAGTTAAGGGGCGAAGTGGACACACACACACACACACACACACACACACACACACACACACACACAGAGGCTTCTTTAAGTTTCCGTATAACAACTCCATTCTGAAGACTTTGGTCGGTCCGCTGCTGTATTACAAAACACTATCTGAAGGAGCTACGCAGTGCAATGGAAACCGGATGCATGTTGCTGAGAAGCAAATTTCTTACCACGTATGTATATATATATATGTGTGTGTGTGTGTGTGTGTGTGTGTGTGTGTGTGTGTGTGTGTGTGTGTATTTGTACATGGGTCTGTGAGTGCGTATGCATGTATATATGTGTGCATGATTGTGTATATATTTTTGTGTACATACACATAAAAATTCTATTACCTATATCTCACATTTGTGAAATAAATAGTTACACCAAATATAGCGTAACAATATGCATATATATAGATAGATACACACACACACGTAGACACACACACACACATATGTATATGCCTGTATGTAAATTATATCATCTACTCTACTATGGTTAATGAATAGTCTCAATCTACGTCTAATTAGGCTCATTGACAGCGCGAGACGAAGCAATCGCAGTTTCTGTGCTAAAACATCATCCTCATCAATTAAAGCTGGTAAATAACTACGCATAATTCTAATTACTGTTTCTCAGTAATCCTACCTATCTATCTATCTATCCATCTATCTATCTATCTATCCATCTATCTATCTATCTATCCATCTATCCATCTATCTATCTATCTATCCATCCATCTATCTATCTGCCTATTTATCTATCTATATGCCTATCCATCTACCTACCTATCTGTCTATTCACCCATCTGTCTGTCTGTCTTTCTCCGACATCTTTTTTTTCTCTCTCTCCCTCAAGGCATACATCCATCCATCCGTCCAGCCGACTCTCCGTCCATCCATCCGTTTTTTCTCTCTGCTTATCTATTCCATTATTCTCTTAGTGGATTCTGTCTTTGGACTACAGTCATCGGGCACACCATTTTCTCATCAACTTCATTAATTAAGTGTAGCCGCAATACTTATTTCTCAGAAATTTCTGTCTACATGTAGAAACGATTAAGAAATTATGGAACACGGATAGACACAGCGCAAACTACACTGGTCTTCGAACGCTCAAAACAATAACACGCACGCACGCACGCACACGCACACACGTACATATATAAACATATATATATGTGCGTGTGTGTGTATATATATCTGTATGGCCGCACATAAATAATTAATAATGAATATATTATTATTATTATTATCTTTGTCTTATAATATTTAGTTTGTATTATATTATACTTATTTATTGTGCTTTTACTTATTAATTTTTCTATATGTGATAGTGGATTTTCATTGATGAGTTCATGAACCTTGGTTCTTTTCCCTAAAACTATATATTTATATTTTATACTGTGAAACTTAATTTAATTTTAATTTTTATTAAATTGATTTTAATTGAGTTTTTACCTGTAATTTTGGATTTTATCACTAATATATATATATATATATATGTATATATAATATTAATCTGTACACACACACATACACACGTACATGCATATGCACGCATTATAAGATTGGTATGGCATGATGTGAGGAGAATTACAAGCGTATACGCATCAACTCTGTGGATTTCATGGAAGCTTTCTCATAGAAGTTGGTGAATAAGTTTTAAAAATAAAACGTATAACTGTTGCTGAGGTAGATGACTTCACAATTCCCATATTCCCTTGACTCTGCAGTGTTCTGTAGATGAATTTCAAATAATCCTATTGAATATTCAGCCCATTTATAATAGATGCACTATCTGGGGATCGGGTACGTTTTTCCTTCAGTTTGGTGTAAGGAAAATTAAGTATTTGACGTTTGTCGTACAACGAAATATCAGAAGCTATTGACGGAACCTCCTGTAGGTGCCGTCACACATGCTGCTAGAAACAACAGTCAAATCTCTGTCTTCTACATCATAGACTCTTTGGTTGAATTCACGTAAGGAAAAGTATATCCCAATACTTTGGACTTTGAGAAAACTAGACATCGGTCCTATACTATTTGGAAAAAGTAAAGCAAAGAAAATTGATTTCACTACATGTTGGATAAATTATACCTGGGTTGTTTGCATGTTGGACAAAGACAGTGTGGTCAAAGCTGGAATGTCTTTGCTCACTGATTTACTATCTACATGTAGAAGTAATTAATAAATTACACAGCGCAAACTCCACTGGCTTTTCGACCGGTCAAAACAATAATAGCATGTACAAACAGTCATAGCTAAATGTATGTACAAATATATGTAGCAATAAATACACACACACACGCACACGCCCGCACGCACATACATACACACACGCACACACATACATGTATACACACATATGCATATTTAAATATATATATATATATATATATACGACAGGTCGTTGAAGTAAGGCGTTTAATTCCATGTCTTCCATTATTCTGTGATTCGATCCCGTCATTGGACTTCTGTCGACAGGCGCACCATTTTCTTTACGACTTCATTATTTATGTGAAGCTGTATATATATATATATTTTGTTAGCTTATTTCCGTTCTGAGAGCAACGTCTGAGACGACACCGGTGCCACGTTGCATCGGCATAACTCAGCGGCCTTCCCCTTCGATAAATATCTGTGGCATCGGCGGAGAAACTTCCAGGCGTGAGCAGCAACAACGTTAGCCTCCCTAAAATCATCTTACCCAGGTTTTCACGTGATTATGTATTTCCTTGATCGATGGATGCCCTAAGTAAAAGGCAGATCCACTGCACTGTCATGATTATTGAAATCATGACCTCTAGTTCGACACCATAGCATCGTAGCTGTTTGCAGGCCTATCGCAGGTCTACGTAAAATTTAAAACAAACTTATTGTTCAATTCATATTGATGTTCATTTGATATTCCGGTCTGCAAGCAATAATAGAAACATTCTTTGTATATCTCCTCTAGTCAATATAAGATAATGTATATGGTTATGTATTTATAAAGATTTATGATGTTTATCAATGTTTGCTAGTCAAAGCCAATTGAGAACGACTGCACCAACGAAATATGGTGAGTCTGGACTATTTTCTATAAATTCGCTTATTTTTAACGCTCCAAGGAATTTCATTATAGTTTTCTTTTGTTCATACTTTTCCGGTATCAAACTCGATTTTCATCGTTGTCGTTGTTGTCATTGTTGTTTTTATTTTTTCCGTCGTTGTCGTAGTTGAATTGTTGTTTATGTTATTTAGCCCCAGGTCAACTCTGATTGCGCAAACAGATCTATGACCGAAGCAATAACAATCATGTCGATTTCATCTTTATATAATTATAAATAAGACTACATTATGTATAATGTTCCATACTTTTCTAAGACTATAGGCTATGATTTGGAGGAAAGTCAGCTATTATTTCTGGGATTCTTACCACAGACGTTATCGATAACTTCTTGATCAATAAAATGTTTCTGATATGATTGGTCTTCAGTAAATTCAGGCGCTTCCTAGTGCGAAGAAATCCAGCAAATATTTAAACAGTTTATTGAGCAATTATCCAAACCAGAAAATTTGGCAAAGACAATCCCATATTAATGTTGAATATAGGAAGCTTGAAAGGCATTCAACAGACATTTTGGCTGCTTTTTTCGGAAAATTCCTACGACATAAGTGAATTTTTCCTTTATTATGATAAATATGTTTGGTGATGTTCTTAACCGCAAATATTGCGCTGCTGTTTTGTTGTTTTGTTTGAATTTTCGCTATATTTTGTCCTGTGTACTCCAATATTTCGTAGTCGATTTTTCGCACAACAAAAATGTTGAAGTAAGTTTCTTGTATAGGTACTTGTAAATATTGTTGCTTTCATTGTTCTAGATCATGTTTTTATTTCTTTGTCCATTTCGTTCTTGCTCAAGATATATTTTTCTATTTCCCATTTCTCTCGTGTGTTGATGTAGTTGTGCGTATAACAATTTATGGCTTTCTGTAGCTGTCGCTGTTGGCGCGGTGTTGTTGTGGTGGTGCTGGTGGTGCTGATGGCAGTAGAGTTTTTAGTGGTGGTGATGGTGCGGGTAGTTGCGAGCAAATCTTTCTTGTGTGAGGGGTCCTTCATGTCTTGTTAAATCTTTCAACCTTCAGCTTTGTGAGAGTATTGCCGTCTTGTTTTCTTAATCTATTTCTCATTTATGGATTTTTGCAACAGATTTTACCTTTTCGTCCTTGTGTAAGAGAAGAATTCGAAAGTAAAGAAGGGCAACTGTATGTTATCACGTGTCTCTGTATGTGTCAGGGATTCTCGCCAGGGCTGCAAGTGTTGACGGTAGCATTACCTCAATGGCTATCTCTGACAAGTTTGCTTTAAAATTGGACCCTCTTTCAATGCCGCAAGCCATTTATACAGAGGTATTATAGCAGCTAAATTTATCAGCCATTATAGCACCACCGAAAACAATGGCTTATAAATTGCTTCTCTTTATAAAGCAGCCAATAAAATTATATCGTCTTGACAGAGAAACGCAAATGACGTAATCAGTATCTATACAGCTAGCTTATTGTCTAAGGTGCAACGCGTACCTATGAATTTAACTAATGAGATACATTACGGCAGTTTTCTCGAGCTAGTCAATATAAAGTATGTATGCAGTACTGCAAACGATCAATTATCATTAGAGAAGTCATTACCATTCAGCCCTGATATGTCGGTAAGTTCAAAGTTTTTTTGCATGCTACGCAACTTAAACCGCGTCTTCATTGGAGCTTATTTCGAGTTATCCTGCACGTTTGTCATTTCATTGCAAGATAAACACAGCAGCACTGAGGACACTAGTATTACTAGGACAGAAATACTAAAATCACAAACAAAATCAGTCACGATATGTCAGGAACTCGGCAAACTACCTACAGTTAGAAGGTAATGCATCTGTCGTGGAGGCGCAATGGCCCGGTGGTTAGGGCAGCGGACTCGCGGTCATAAGAACCCGACTTCGATCCCCAGACCGGGCGTTGTGAATGTTTATTGAGCGAAAACACCTAAAGCTGCACGACGCTTCGGCAGGGGATTGTGGCGAACCCTGCTCTACTCTTCTGCCACAACTTTCTCTCACTCTTACTTCCTGTTTCTGTTGTGCCTGTAATTCAAATGGTCAGCCTTGTCACACTGTCTCACGCTGAATATCCCCGAGAACTACGTTAAGGGCACACGTGTCTGTAGAGTGCTCAGCCATTTGCACGTTAATTTCCCGAGCAGGCTGTTCCGTTGATAGGATCAACTGGAACCCTCGTCGTCGTAAGCGACGGAGTGCCAACAACTTGCATCTGTCATTACTTACGGTTACAAGCCATTGCAGCTTACAGAGCTATTTACCTCCAAACCATTTTGTACATTACGAATCTGACAGTTCCATATCCTTCAAGCAACACTGTATTGAGAGGGTCAGTAATCCGAATAAAAACCTTTATTTAGCTAATACTAAAACGAAACTCATGCTAAACAGAATGTTCCATAACCAAATCAGTAAGCATTTTTGACAGTTGCTGTAATTAAACGTGATGTTGTCTCTCACATTTTTACTACAGCAAAAGTCTTCGATCTAGACGTATGTGACATTCAAACACAAACTCATATTTAAAACATCGCCCTTATTATGTACGTTGGCATTTAAAAACCTGTAATATATTGCTGACTAATTCGAATCCGTACTTACAAACTTTCATAGAAAATGTGAATAGATATTTTATTTTACAGATGTTTTGTATTGTTTACTATATTATATTATATTGCGTCGAATATTTTTTTATAGTTCTAAATAATTATTCTATCACTTAGAACAGACAAGTTTCCCCACACAACAGGTTAAAAAGAGTGAAAAATAAATAAATTTTATATAAACATATGCCCGCTAACTCTCTCTTTCTCTCTCTCACTCACTTTTACACACGCACGTACACAATACACAGACATACACATACACATAAACACTCACACAAGCACATACGTTGGTAAAAGTTTCTGTACATAGATATTTTTATCTATTTAATAATCTACGTATCTTCCTTTCCTTCTATATATACATATAAGCATGATTGTATGTATTTATGTACTTATATATGTGCATATATATATATATATATATATATATATATATATATAATAATAATAATATAAATAATATATAAACATATGCATATGTCCATACATGTATGTACATACCTACATCTATATGTATACATACAAGCATATATGGGTACAGGACATCACAAAAAACGTTAAACACAATGAGAAACGAAAACAGAAAACGAACTTTTTTTCGAACAACGGAAAAAAACAAAAAAAAAAAACAGACGAGACATGCAACATAAAGAGTATACTCCCTTCGTCAGTTGACCCTGTTCCATCTACTCCACGTTTCGAAGGCAAGGACAATACGCGACTTCGTTGGAACAGTCCTTCCCGCAAAGCAAATTAGAGAGAGAGAGACAGAGAATGTGTGTGTGTTTGAAGTGACATATATATATATATATATATATATATACACACACGAGGGTAAGCCAAAAGTTATGTGCACTCTTGTTCCTGTAATCTATTAAAAGAACAGCAGGAGTTGAAGAATTACATCATTTACCCACACAGTCTCCTTGCTTTTCGAGCCACTCCTGCCAGCGGTCCACAAGCTTGCTTATTCCATCGGGGAAGGATATGTTTGGCTGCTTGTGCAGCCATTTTGCACCGCTTCCTGCTCTTTATCTTTGTAGCGGTCGAGTAGATCCTGAAAGATCTCCAAAGGATTGCTATTATGCAATTCAGTAAGCTCTCTGGACACCCATTTCGCACAGACTTTAAAAAAGCGAAGCTTGTTGTGGATGATTTCGTATGCAGAACCACACTTAATTTGAATCGTTGGGTGAGCGACCATCCAAAAGGTGGCATGCTCTTACGAAATTAGTCATGGTTCTGGAGAATGCTTCCAAATTGGCCCTCTTTAACAGAATTAAAAACCAAAGCCACTACATATTTATTTTAAAAAAAAACAGCTTCATCTACCAATTTCGCTTATGAAAAACTCGCAGTTAAAACCTTTGCAAACCCAACAACTGCTTAACTTCACATTAACTACAGATTTCTCATGACCACACAGCTATTGCCGTCAAAACTGCATCTCAAAGGAAAAAGAAAAAGAATTCTCTTTAGAGTTACAAACTAATAATCAACAGCTGCTGGTTATATGAAGCACAAACTATTTGTCACTCTAGAACACTGCTCATATATATCTAAGACAGAGCAGCTGTTGGCCCAAACAAACCAGGTTGCATAAAAGAAAGAATACACCTAACTCTGAAGTAAACCTGAAATTACACCTACTACTACTATGTGTGTATATATATATATGTATGTATATGTAGTTGTGTTTGTGTTTGTCCCTCCCCGCCCGCTTGGCAACCGGTGTTGGTGTGCATACGTCCTGGTAAGTTAGCGCTTCGGCAAAAGAGATCAATAGAATAAGTACGAGGCCTTAAAAAAAGTACTGGGGTCAATTAGCTTGGCTAAAAGTTCAAGGTGGTTGCCCCAGCACGACCGCAGTCTAATGACTGAAACAAGTAAAAAGTAATAAAAAAGAAAACAAGTGAAAATACGAACGTTTTTGTGAACACTGTAAATGCAGTAATATATGATATGAACAGCTGCAAAAGGTGACTACGAAGCAGCAGCCAGCCGGAAAGGACACGAGAGGCGTTCTAACTGCGTCGCCGCGCCGGGCTTCTTACCCACGTCTTTGAACAGGGTCTTAGGTTTAATTCTGACGGCTATGTGAAACTGCTGGAGATTGTGGTCAATTCTTGCTTGGAGAGGCTTCACTTCTACAGAGGCATATGTGCAGTAGCGCGATTAGGCTCCTTGCCATACCTCCCGAAAGATTCAGATATGGCCGTGGGAGAATTTTCACGACTTCACCAGCTCGCGGTTGAGAAAGGCACCAACCACTCTGCTTGTACACCAAGACCGAGCAGGAGACCAAGAACAAAGAGGTGGTGAAGATCTTGCTAGAAGCACATTGGGGAACGCATGCATCAGATTTCGAAGTTGTCTTCAGGCAGTGTAGGAAGCTAAGGGTGGCTACTTTGAGAAAACTCTTTTCTCCCGGGCAAAATCTAGATAAGATATTTTGATATTTTTTTGACATTCGTTTGTTTTAATATGAGGCAATGTGTTCTTATTATTTTATACAAACTGTCAAGTTTAGCCCGAACACACTGCGCGTGCGCGCCCGTGTATAGGAATTTATGCATGTCTGTGTAGAGTGAGGGAAAGAGATATTACATTAAAACATGTTGAACAAGCTTTGATTGTTCTTTACTTTTGGTATGCGCGAGCGAGAAGAGATTCTTTAACTGTTGCTATGATACATATTGAAATGGTGTATTAAAATAATTGAGAATTTAGAGAATTGAATAAATATTATCAGTAGAGAAGCTGATACATTTTAGTGGTGATAATAATGGAAAGTAATCTGTTGCACTATAATGTGTTATGCTATATTGTCGTATTAATACACATGTTTAGAGAATGAGTTTACAGGAGGCACACACATACATACAACGCATGTATATATATATATATATATATATATATATATATATATATATATATATATATATACACACACAAAGACAGACACTCGTAATATATATATATATATATATATATATATATATGCTTGCATGTGTGTATGGTGTGTGTGTGTATACATATATATACATATATTTATATATTTAAGTGAATAGGTAAATTATACACACACATGTTTATTTGTACGTGGACATGTATGTACGTATGTAAAAATATATGAATGTGTGTTCACGCATGAACACACACACTCTTGATCGTTCACACATTGTTAGTCACACACCAGACACTCATGTGCACTGATTCACACACGCACACACACACACACACACACACACACACACACACACACACACACATACATACACATGCTCACACTCACACACTAATACACATTCTTACATGATTTCGCAGCATTTGTAACTGCTAAGTGTAGAGATAAACCATTTCATTTTAAATCTAATGAACAGACAACTTACCTCCCACATAGATTTTTTCATACTATCTACAGCGAGTCTTCATTGAATTTTCCTCATGACAAAGACACAACAACGACGTCGATGACGAAGACAACAGCAAATCCTTCTACTACTACTAGGAAACAAATACTACAAGAAAAAGAAAAAAATACGCAGTAATATCGCTATCATTCCACTGTGGAGTCGCAATGGCCCAGTGGTTAGGGCAGCGGACTCGCGGTGTCGATTCCCAGATAGGGCGTTGTGAGTGTTTATTGAGCGAAAACACCTAAAGCTCCACGTGATTCCAGCAGGGGGGTGGCGAATCCTGCTGTACTCTTTCACCACACATTTCTCCCACTGTTTCGTCCTGTTTCTGTTGTACCTGTAATTCAAAGGGTCCGTCTTGTCACACTCCGCATGACGCTGAATCTCCCTCGAGAACTCCGTTAAGGGTACACGTGTCTGTGGAGTACTCAGCCACTTACACGTTAAGTTCATGAGCAGGCTGTTCCGTTGATCGTAACTGATGGAATGCTACCATCATTCTATCAGCCAAAATAATTCTTTTTAATACAAGCTCAATGCCTGGGGTTAATCGATCATATCGATCTAATTACTTAATTAATACTTATTGTATCGGCGCTGAAAGCATGAAAAACAAAGTTAACCTCGACGGAATTAATAACGGATTCAAATTTTAGCACAGGCCAGCAGTTTCTGGAGGTGTGGGTAAGCCAAATTGACCCCAGTATTTACCTGGTAATATTCTATCGACGCCCACGAAAGAGTGAAAGGTAAAGTCGACCTCGGCGGAATTTGAGCTCAGGGCGTAAAGACGCGTGAAATACCACTAAGAATTTTACTCAGCTTGCTGACGGTTCTACCAAGTCACCGCCTTCCACACAACCAAATAATAATCAGAGTACTAGAATCAGTCACAGTTTTAGTATTAATGGTAATAATAATAATAAAAAACAAACAAACAAAACTAATTGCAATAACTACAATGACTATAATTTCTTTCAAACTAGATGATACATGACAAATTTTGTAATTAAATTTTGTAATTTATTGACTCATTATCAACATTTATTTTCGATTCTTTTCAAATTTATTATTTTAGGTAAATACAATGAAAAGCGAATGTGTTCTTATGTTTTATCATTTTTTTTCTTTTCTTTTTTTTTCTGCCATCCGTTTGAATCAGCGTATTTGGCAGGTCAAATCAGACCCATAGAGGATTTGATTTCAGTAAACAAATAACATTTAAGCTCGTTCTCTATTAAGCTGCGCCATTTTAACTATCATTAACAATAGTATAATAATTAAATCATAAAAAGAAAGAATAAAAATGTAATAAAAATAATTGAATGATATCAAAATATAAGGCTTTCATTAACCATTTTATTTGTTTATTTGCAATTAGATCTAATATCAGGGTCTCCGATTTCAATTGAATCACAATTTTGTTAACTCAAGACTAACATTAATAAAACTCAGGAAAGTAGTTTTATGTTATTTATTTACGCAACCCTATTTGAAATGATATTGTGAAATGAATGACCATCCTCTGTGCATATTGTGTTTTTATCGTTAGTAAATATTAGTTTCGCCATTTGATCAAATTTGTTGGAAATTATTCATTATTATTTAGTTTATTTGATTATATTTCTCTGAGAATATTGCCATGTGTTATTTTTGCTGTATTTTTTTGCGTGTATATATGTGTATTATATGCGAATTTGTACATAAAAAAAGCATTGACATACAGACATCTACAAATGTATCATAATCTTTTATACTGTACATACTAGGCCTGCAATTTTTATGCGATGAGGCTAGACGATTATATCAACCCCAGTACTAAATGGGTACATATTTCTATCGACTACGAAAGCATGAAAAGCAGAGTAGTCCTCCGTTGAATTTGAAATCAAAACTTAAAGCCGGAGCAAATAGTGTAAATCATTTTGTCCGGCGCGATAACGACTATGCCAGCTCACAGACTTATCACGTCCTACTTACCTACCTACATACGCACACAGTATATATATATATATATAATATATATATATATATATATATATGTATATATATAATGTATGTATACACACACACACACACACACACACACACGCAAACACACACACACACACACGCAAACACATATATATGATAGCTTAATCACCCGGCGTTGCTCGCAAGTTTGAAGAATCTTAAAAGAAATGGATTTATTCGGATAACAAATATACCTTCAGAAAAATTCTCTCAGATGCCGTGAGTACAAACAGTTATTGAAACAAATCCTGAGATCAATCACAGTTTAATTTTGTAGAACTTCTAAATAAACAATGTCTTCAATATGTCCTTTAATTGGGGTACAAATTAAATGAGTTTTGGGGCTTCCAACTCGCGAATATCCTACATATAATTGCCCATGAGAGAAGCAAGGTTAACTTTGAGAGATTGTCCTTAAGATTTGTTTATCAAAATAGCAAAACTTAGTTTCCCTGGGAACTGGAGCCGTTTAAATTGAAAGTGGAGGTCAGATTTCCCAGTGATAATTGCTGCTTCTAGGTCATAGGGTTGCATCGCTTTCACCACCAGTCAGGCGACATTGCACAGGCAACGTGGATTCAGATTCCTGAGCAGCAGGAAGTGTTGAGTTGTGTGGTGGCATCCCAGATGGCTGTAGAGAGTTCAGGAACTCAGCTGGAAAAACCACAGCTTGGTTCTGATCAATGACGGTGTCAATAGATTTGAAAGACTGTTCTTACCCTGGCAACAACTGCAAGAGATTCCAATTGATTTTGTCGGCAGCATCATTACGTGGAGCTAAGATGGCTCGTTCACGTAGTCATTGACTGTTGCTAA
Organism: Octopus bimaculoides; assembly: GCF_046866305.1. Classification (NCBI taxonomy): domain Eukaryota; kingdom Metazoa; phylum Mollusca; class Cephalopoda; order Octopoda; family Octopodidae; genus Octopus; species Octopus bimaculoides. Next base: position 8,753,347 of record NC_142945.1, on the reverse strand, counting down.
AGTTTTGTGCAATGTTTGAAAACACATGCATTTTGAGATCATTGGCAGTTGATACCATCTCACGGCAGGGTAGCTTGTGTTGCTGTTGCAGTTATCCAGATAAATGATAGGAAAGAGGCCCATCGCTAATTACGTTCCGAGTTCAAATCTTGTTGAGGACAGTGTTGAGGACATTATTGATCAGTAACATAAAGTACCAATAAAATGAGAGACGAAATGGACTGACTCACCATCTTACACACAAAATTGCTGATCCCGTTAGCCGTGTACGTCAATCAGATATCATTATATTCATCCGCACGTATTTGAATGAATAAACTGTTGTGTTTACCTTCAGGAAATACTGTTAAGTAATAAATAACGGCACCGGAAAAAATCCCAATTTGTATTGTGCGTCAACAAATACTTACAAACACACACATTAACACACATTATATCATAAATTTCATATTTCCATGACACGTTCCCTACTTACCTTACTGTGATTTTTTTTTAATATCTTATCCACGGTGTTTTTTTTCTTTATAAACTTAAATAACTTTTAGTAATAATATTTCTTATGATCATTACATTCGATTAGAAGTCAGTTCAATAGGAAATTTGGAATTATAACTTACGTTCACACGAATTAATCGTTATCGCTATAAAAGAGAACTTTCGTTGTGGACACATAATTATTTCAATAATTACAGTATATATGTGTCCGGAAAATATATTTTGTACATTAATTTTTCTCTCTTCCATCTTTGCTACAAGAGGATGACGATGATGATGATAATGATGACAACGAAGTGTATCTGTGTGAGTATGTGTGTGTGTGTGTGTGTGTGTGTGCGTGTGTGTGTGTGTGTGTGTGTGTGTGTGTGTGTGTGTGTGTGTATGTGGGAGAGAGGGATGTGGTTTATGTGATGTAGTGAATATATATTTTATGAGTATATGTATACATGTGGGTATGTACGACGTGGTGTACATAGCTATACATAGATTCAGATACATATCTATATATATACTAATTGATACACATATGTATGCATGTATATATATGTATGTATATACATATATATATATATATATATATATATATATATATATATATACCCATACATATATTTAAATATATACGCACTAATACATTTATACATATATTGATATATATGTATACGTAGATGCATACATATACATAGATATATACACGCATGCATACGAAAACACACATGTACACATGTTTCGTCGACGATTGATTAACTTGATCTGAAAATTAGTCTGTTAATGTTTGATATGAATTAATTCTTCCTCCATTCCACCACACAATTATATTAAGCTAATACATACATACATAGACACACACACACATATATATATATATATATATATATATATATATATATCGACAAAAACATATCTGTATACACGCATATATAAATACATATATATAAATACATATATATATATATATATGAATACATATATAAATACATATATATATATACATATATATATATATATATATATATAAACACACAAACGCACGTATCTATTTCCAACATTTATATGATAAATGGTTTTCATTCACCCAATATAAATACTTTTCTACCGTAAATACATACTTACTGACATTTCATATCAGATTATTCCGTCGCTCTTTCAGTACTTTTTCCTTTTTCTTCCCTTGTCCATAATATGATGTAAGAAAATATTAGATATGATTTTTGTAAAACTGTGTGGTTTTACGTCTGATATTATTCTTCTCTCTGTACCTATATACGATGATGATGTAGATTATGTTTTGATAGTATTGTTGATGGGGATGGTGATGAAAATTATGACGGTGATGACGGTGATGATCAAGGTGATGATAATAAAGGATGACGATGACGACCTTGTTTGCAGTATACTACGCTTTTTTTCAACCCTATACGTCTTTAAGTAGTCCTCTCTGAGACGAAATACTCACAGCTAATAGGGTTTAACAATACACATACATTAACTATGTGATATTAATAATGTACGTCTTTTCTTCTTATCTTAAGTATGAATCAATTAAAACCACTTGATTCCTAACGGTGGTAGTGATGATCTTCTTCCATTCCTCGGCATCATCTTCATCGTTATGATGATGATGACTAGGATGATGATTATGAGTTAATGTGCGGCAGGAACAATAAGTCACTTTAAACAAATCAACCACTTATTGTGCTGTCGTTTGGCAAAAGCCGAACACTCATCCGTTACCTTCGGCGGAAGATTTCATTTATTTATATATATATATATATATATATATATGCGCACCCCAGCACTGACCAATTCCCATCCCCACATTTTCACACCTACATACACACACGCATATGTTAAGATCGCCAGCATTCTCTCACACAAACGCACCTTCGTTTTGGGATCAGTACTACTTGTTATTTCCCCTTCTTCTTAACTCTCCTGTTTGACCCTTCTGTCCTGCATTCACCTTGATAGATCGCAGACCACTACACCCTTTTTTTTCTCTTCTTGTTTCTATCTGTAGAAGAGCGTAGGCTCGAAACGTTAAAAACTTTCTTAATTCCCGAGCGTGATAATAATACATCTATTTATTTTCAACACGACCTGTCTTCGTTGTTTTATGTGAATTTTCCATATATATATATACTTCTAGCAGCAATTCTCAATTTGTTTGGGAAGTGGTGGGGGAGTACATTTTACTGTTGATCCCCACCCCCAAGGTGAAATAACGATAACTGTCGTTCTCGTTCACTTCCTAAAAAATTTCGTTTCACCTTGTTTGCAGTATACTACGCTTTTTTTCAACCCTATACGTCTTTAAGTAGTCCTCTCTGAGACGAAATACTCACAGCTAATAGGGTTTAACAATACACATACATTAACTATGTGATATTAATAATGTACGTCTTTTCTTCTTATCTTAAGTATGAATCAATTAAAACCACTTGATTCCTAAGCATTCTTCCTATTTAACTAACTGTCTAACACCGGCTTAACTATTTTCAAAGCTGACTATTTAATTATTGAATTAAATGTCTGTTGAACGAACTATGTATATCAATCAAACTCTTTGCTAATCTATCCAAGAACGGACATCTATTGAGTGTTACATCCATCATATCTAACTCGCTGTCTGTCTGTCAGTCAGTTTGTATGTGAGAATATCTATCTATCTATCTATCTATCTATCTATCCATCTCTGTCTGACTGTCTAACCATCTGTGCCTCTCACTATCTATCTATATATCTTTCTGTCTGTCTATCTTCCTGCCGACATGTGTCTTTCTGCCTTTCTCCGCCTCTGTCTCTCTGTATTTGACTAACCCCACCAGCTCCATCTTCACTCCCAATAGACCTATGATCAAAACCCGTTTCCTTGATCTACTGCGCATTATATACGTTATCCAAATGAATGCTCCTTTCCTAAATAGTAGGGTATAACTTGAAAGAAAGACAGAAATTTCCCAACAACTTTTAGCGGAACACGTGGCTTTGTAGATGGGTCTTCTCTGGTTTGACGCTACAAAAACCACCTAAAGTAAAATCTGAAGCAGAATCCTTTCCATCTCTTCTTTGAAATAATGATATAGTCGAGAAGGTTTCAGTGCTTTGGCCGAGAGTACAAATGATCTTCAATAAAACTTCAAATTCTCAACATAAAGAGGAAAAGATAACTGCATAGCTATCTTTGCTTGTTTCATATTGCATCATTTGTTCACCTCCTCCCCATACGCACACACATGAACTTACAAAACTACATGTAGAAGCAAACATAACATATGACTACAAATGTATCCTGCATATTATGTTGGTTTACGTTTAACGCCATATTATTTCGAGACACAAGCATAGAAACAAAAAAAATATTTGTTTATGCTATAATGGGTACTTAAAGCAAGGTTATTGTATACATACAAACATCTTCATATACAAATGTATGTATGTATGTATGTATGTATGTATTTATGTATGTATTGTACATGGTGTGAGTTTCATTTCCATGACTATCGTTTTACACTCAACTGCATACATATACGCATACATAAATACGTATACATACACGCACGAACACACACACACACACACACACACACACATTGTGGAGTATACTGCCTAATCTGTGAGTTGCATCTACATGATTCTCGTATACGCACACAAGCATGCAAAATTACATTCAGCATGCTGTGAGCTGCATTAGGACAAATATTAGAGTACACACAAAAACAAATATATATATGTGTGTGTGTGTGTGTGTGTGTGTGTGTGTGTGTGTGGAAATATATATGTATAGAATGATATAACATAGATACATGCGTATATATATATATATATATATATATATATATATGCATGTATTGAGTAAGTAAAAAATAGAAGCTATTAAAATCGATTTTAGAAAATCTGAATTAAAGAAATATTTCTTACCAAAGTTTTGAACTAATTGTCCGTGTTGACATGATAAGACTAAATAATACTGCGTTAGATTATAACATGGATGTAAAGGAAAATATTATTTGCACATCGGCGTAAAACACCTGTTATATGGTGGTTCTTTTATCTTCGTGAACAAAATGAATTGAGGAAGATGGTTGGTTCAGAATATTTGTTAGAAATATGATATTGTATAAATAACAGACTTGTTTATTTCAATGTTCATCTTGTACATGCCTACATACATGTATAGTATATACATATGTGCATACACGCCTACATTTATACATAAATGTTTATATTTTTACATGTGTATGTGTTGCTCATTTGTAATTGTATCCACATACAAATATACCTAGGTACATTCATATAATATACATATGCGTACACACAGAGGCATGTGCACACATGCATTTATATGTGCGTATATATGTATATACATATGTGTGTATGTATATTATGCCTATGTATTTGTCGATAGCTTGATATATATATACATTTCAACAGATACATATCTGTTTATCACATTTGTGTCTGTGTGAACACACACACACACACACACACACACACACACTTATACTTATATATATATATATATATATATATATATATATATGCGCATGTACGTGTGTACGTATACTTGTAATGTTAGACATGTCAGGAAAATGATTATTTTAACCGAGTACTTTTAGCATTTTTTCTGTTATTTGTCTGATTTTGTTTACTTTTTATCCGTAAAATAAGAAGAAACATAATACGAAATAATACAAATACAAATGAATATTGTATTTGATATTTTCTTCATAACGCAAACACTTTTCTATACTGAGAATGAGAAAAAAATGGCAGACATATTAGTTAACCCAAAATGAACATCATGGACAATTGAAAATGTATTACAATATTGAAATATCTATCTTCAGAGTCTGAAAACAATTTATATTTTTCTCTGCCTTTATAAACTTGTAAAAGACGGACTGTGAATGTGAGAATATCTTATAAGTTTTAACTAAAATCATTAAAATCTAAGTTCGTGTCTTGTGTGATTACTTTAACTGTGTCCCTCAACATTGCAGGTTTAGTTAACTAGAGTTGCACGCGCCGCTTGTTTATCTGTATAACTCTCTCGCCAACCCACCATTTTTCGTTCCATTACGTCAGCGGTCTTTTGAATGGGTATGGATATTATAAATTATGTAATTTATTATTTATACACGAATAAGATTCGAGGTAATGTGGTAAGAAAAAAGATATATTGGATTAGGTAAAAAAAAAATATAGATAAACAACAAAGGGTAAGTGTGCTTATAGGTGTTAATGTTATGAATCTCCGAAAATAGAACAATATGGGTTTCAACACGATTTTAGATCAAAATTCTTGAAAAACATAAAAAAAAAAAAAACACGAAATAGTAATGGAATAGAAGTCAAGCACTGATATCGATTTAACTATAAATTCTCTGAGAGAAATTATTTGGTAGTCTTTACCTTTTTTAAAAATCTGAAAACATCTTTGCTATGAGTGTTGATTAAGAACAGAATTACTGGAACATATCTGTAATCAAAGTAATTTCAGGTGTAATATTTGCGTCTTTTATTCAGTAATATTTTGGTATTTTCTTTTAAACTATATTATTATATGCAGTCATTTATAAAGCAGTAGGGTGATATATTTTAAAGGGATATTTTACACATATTTCAGATATATCGAACGATAATCGGAGGTGAAACGATGAATAGAATGTTCTTAAACACAGCCTAACTAATGTGATCACTGCATTTGATATTTAATTCCTGCATCAGGCGCTTGAGCTCACGTAAAAGAAAATAAAATTCATGTAAGGCTGATTGATATAGAAGTCTGCAGCCTAGAGAAGGGGTGATTTTCAAACAATGGATAAAATATTTAGTATGAGACCCGATGGAGAAGTAACATACCAAACTTTTGACGTTCATGCTATTTTATAGATAATCGTTTTCTAAGTCATCCATTTCATTTGAATATCTACATTTCTTGAATGAGTTGACAAGAGTGTCAGCCTTTATTTCCGTCCTCGGATCAACAATTCAATCACAGATAAGAGGCAATGATGGAGCTTGCATACTTCCTTCATTCGTGTACGCGTTTCCCCATCATACATTCAGTTATTCCTCTTGATTCTCATATGTCGTTAAATGGCTTCTCGAGGTTAACACTTAATGGATTCTAACTATGTCCAAATCCGTCAGGGATCACAGCTGTCGGTGTTGTGTGGTTGGAGGTTATCAGTAAAGTTTTTCACTAAATATGCCTTATACCAGTTATAGACAAGCAAATGCATTCTCTTTCGTAATCCACCGGGTCGAAAACTCCCAACTCACTTTATCCATTTTCTATATTTGATCTTATCAATTTTGATTTGTGGATGCACATGGATGAAATTTCTACCGTGGTAGAGTTTTCTCTTTAAAACAATCATTGGTTTTAACATTGTACCATTAGCCATAGAAGAAAGAACTAAAATAATTCTACTTTTCCAGTAGCCAGTTGTTCTTATCACCAATGATCTTTATTCTTTATCGTTCGATGGTCTGGCATGACAAAAATAAACGTTTCGCCCATGTTCCCAATACACGATGACTTGTAATTGATTATCTTCTGCTGCCTTCTGATTTCCTTCTGCTGATTTCTGATTACAAACTGCTGAAACTATAATATTTTACAATCCAAGTTGGCAAGTACATTTTGTTTATTTTTAGATCGTAGTTATCGGAGGCGACTCAGCGTCATACAGAGTGTGACAAGGCTGACCCTTTGAAATGCAGGTACAACAGAAACAGAATGAAAGAGTGAGAGAAAGTTGTGCGGAAAGTGTACAGCGGGGTTTGCCACCACTCTCTGCCGGAGCCTGGTCGAGCTTTAGGTGTTTTCGCTCAATACACACTCATAACGTCTGGTCTGGGAATCGAAATCATGATTCTACGACCGCGAGTCCGCTGCCCTAATCACTGGGCCTCCACTGAGAATATTTATAACACCTTCGTGTATACAGATATGTTAGCAAACATGTCAAACCGTTGCAAACTGGTGAATTCGTCAAAACATGTTGTCAAACATCAGAATAACTTGTTTACAGGTAACTTTTCATTTTTTTAAAATCAAAAATATATGAGAAAATACATATAGACGGATGATGGTTTGTGTAACGTAACTATGATCGTGTTACATTATTTATAGATACAGGTGTGCTTTAGGTTCCGTTCCCAGATATCTCTATATTTAAGTATTGACATCTTCAGTCACGTGTGCATGGAAATATGGATTTACACGCTCGCTCACACACACACACACACACACACACACACACACACACACACACACACACACACACACACACACACACACACACACACACACACACACACACACACACACACACACACACACACACATAGAAAGAGTGAGGTATATACATATAGACACACACACACACACATATAAACCGCTCACATACACAAATATACACGTGCTAATATACAGACACACATATATACATACGTACTAATATACACACATACACTCACATGTGCACACGCCCGTACATACTCACACACATATGATTGCTAGAATTCAATGTGTGGGGCGTAGTGTGTTTACTTTCAGAGTATATATATATATATGTATATACATATACACAATATCTGCTATACATATATTTATACAAAATCATAAACAAGTGCAAAATGCTCTTATCTCTAGTTCCTTATTGGAATATTCGGTACGTTTTGAGGGGGAAAAATATAACAAATCAAATTTGCCTATGTATCCACCATCGGAGAACGCATAAATTGCTAAATAATAAAAGAAAAATGGATAACAAAACAGCACTCGTGACTTTCTCCAAAAAGGCGATCCACCAATCAAGATTTTAATAATAAACACCAAATGTATAATATTATAAAAACTAAAACGAGAGAGCTTTTCAGTTCTCCGTGGCAATTTTACATACGCAAATCGAATGCGCTTGGATTCAATATAAGCACACAAAATTACAAAAAAGACTTGAGTAGCACAAATCAAAACAAAAGGTGTTGTTTTGCCAAATAGCACACTAACATCGAAAACTGTTATTCTTATAGAGAATATATATAGGTTTGTATCAGAAATTTTGCTGACGTTACGTCTGCATATACTAAAAAAGACGCTAATTTAATGCCATGTATATGCTACATCACTGCTATTACGTTTATTATAGAGAATGCTATGGACACAATACTCAGAGAAATCGATCTGCTGAAAATCTAGATGATACTTTGAAAAAACCCATAGCTTAAATACAATGGAAACATTAATAGAACACCAACAAAGCATATTTCTGCATGTTACTAGGCATGAGGGAAAACGACACAGAAACACGTACATGTTTGTATGAGTGTGTGTGTGTGTATTTGTGTGCGAGTATATGCGTTTGTGTGTGTGTGTGTGTGTGTGTGTGTGTATGAGTGCGGGCGTCGGCCTCAAGTGGTAAGAAATTATAGCAATGCATAATGTAACTTCCTTAGAATTAGGGGAAATGCATCACAACCGAGGGACACAACTTGGAGCCGGAAAATTAGATGTCTGTAATAATTATAATATATACATGGCTATATGTACTAACTGGTAAAGGGCTATGTGCATACTTACTGAATACAAATAATGAAGCATGTATCACCGTAGTACTTACTTTTTTTTATAAGCCTGGTGCTTATTCTATCGGTCTCTCTCAGCTACGGAGCCGCAAACATACCGGCACTATTTGTCAACCTGTTCCCTTCATCTGACGACATTTATTGAATTCGGTCTTATAAACTGATTCTTTTAATGATTTTTATTCATATATATTCATACGAAAATAAAAGGAATCCCGAAAATAAAGTATGATAAAGAAAACCTTGGAAACTTAGGGAATAGTCCCGTTAAAGGGAGAATAACTTTCATCCGTACACACGCACTATTATATATATATATATATATATATATATATATATATATATATATATATATATATCAATACAAATTTATTACATGTGTAGATATGAAGCGAGCGAGCCAGAGAGAGTCCTGTAAGTTAGGTTCACACAAACATCGGAAACTCGGAGTAACAGTGGTGCGGTTTTTAAATTGAATAAATAGCAATTCTGCATAAATATTTGTTGAGTAAAATTGTTTCGTTCCTGGAATTTTATGCACCATTTCTACATCATCCCATATATACAGACACATATATACACAATCAGACGCACATATATATATATATATATATATATATATATGTATATATACCTAGGTACAATTATATGGTCTTACATACATACATACATACATCACTTCTATATATTGTATATATGTATGTACACACGCGTACAATCTCAACCACACATTCACAGCCCTCCAACATATATTCACACACAAACACACAAGCAAATATGCACACATACATGGTGCATAAGATATTACCGTATATTTCTATTATGTTCCATAATCCTTAGAGATGTGTAAATCTGCAGAAATATAAATCTTTTAATGGATAAATATGGCACACGTTTTACGTTGAAAAATCTCTTCCTACCAGTTAGTATCCACCATAGAGAAATAGTAAAGAACATTACTTGTAATCACGTACAACAATTTTCTTTGTTTCAGCATATGGTAGCAGCCCATTAAAGCTAGTCTCTTAACTCTTCGCTCTAAATCTGACAAAGCATTACCTTATAGCTTGTATACTCACTCAAAAACTCATCCGGTGCTAGCAGTGTGAGAAAATCATTAGGAATAATGTGATTTTTTTCCCCCTTCTTTTAATCCCAAAGTCCTCTCTGTCTGACAGAGAAGAGTTATGATTAGATAAATTCCAACCATGACAATCCGAACTTTTTCCGAACATGCTATATAGCGTGTTTTATTTTCCAATGCGTTCTCTTTTTAAAATTAATTAGACAGCAAGGCTCCATTTCAGGGATATTTCGTTACTGGTATTTCTAGCAGCTTAACCAACTACGTCAAGTTATCTCTAATGGTTTTATCGCATTTTTTTTCCTTTTTGAATGTTTCATCACTTGTCAACACAGAACAAGCATACTTCTGATAAAAGGCAAGCCAAAAATGACCATCCTACAATGATAAGTGTGTCTATGATCGAATTATCTGATATGTTCTTTTCTGTGTTCGTAACAATAGAGTTATTACTATATGAGGTTTGGTAACTGTTTCTAGCAGATTGGGTGACACTGTAGAAGCTCTCACATTGGTTTATCATAAAAGGAATGACTATTTTGCTCGTTAGTAATTTATGCTAATTTATGCTAATTTATACTGCATGATATCATATTGCCATTGCGTGCTATATTACATATACATATATATTTGTGTGTGTTTATTGAAAGATAGATATCATATCACATATATACTTATCTATTATGCATGTATATATGTATGTATGTATACATGTATGGATGTGTATATACTTATACATACATGCATACTCACACACACACACACACACACACACACACACGTAGCTGTGTAGTGTGATGAAGCTCGCTTCCAAATCACATGGTTTCGGGTTTCAGTCTAAATGGGTGGCACCTTGACAACCGGTCTTGGTTTGTTTATGTCCACTTTACTTTCAGGTTCGGTAAAAAACAGCCACGCTGTTGACAAGGAGGGTAGGCCATGTGTATGTGTATCTATCTATCTATCTATCTATCTATCTATCTATCTATCTATCTATCTATCTATCTATCTAATCATCACCATCATCTTCGCCATCGCCGTGTTGTCCTTGTCGCTATCATTGTCATCATCATCATTATCATCGACAAGAACAAGAACAAGAACAACAACAACAACCACATGCATTACCAATCCAAAATTAGTGACTGAAAGTAAGACAATTTAATTTAGCTTCAACAATTTCACATTCAAACATTAAACACTCGTAATTAATAACGCCGTCCTCACTTGAAACTATGCGAACGTCAAGCAATTTGTTTGTAACTCAAGTTTGTATTGAAATTTGAATAAGACTACGTCTTGGCGAATTAATATAAACGAACTATTTTTAATAAATGTAGGTGAGAATGTGTTCTGTATGCAATTAGAGACTGCTAAATTTTATGAAGATGCTGCAAAGCATAATAAATTTTAATAAGATTTCTGCTTGCCATACTAATTTGAAAGTTAAGAATATATATATAAATATATATATATATATGTATATACCGCAGAAATTGTAGAATTACGGATTAAATGCCATGTACGATTTAGTGCAATTCGTACTTCAGTGCCACTTAGTAATTCTTCTTCTTCTTGTTTTATTGCTTCTCTTGTCGCCCCTTGAGATCAATAAAATAAATATCTGCAGTAGTAGTGGTTGCAATAGTAGTTGTAGTAGCAGCAGCAGCAGCAACATTACTAGTGGTAGTAGTAGTGGTGGTAGTAGTTGTTGTTGTAGCAGTAGCGGCAGGTGCAACATAAGTAGTGGTGGTGGTGGTGGTGGTGGTGGTAGCAGTAGTAGTAATAGTATTTGTATTAATTGTAACAGTATCAGCCGTAAAATAATTGGTAGTAGTAGTAGTAGTGACAGCATTAGCTGTAGCGTTATAACCATTGGTAACTGTAGGAGGCTGCATCAACATTCTGAGTTCAAATCCTGCCGAAGTTGACTTTGCTTCTCATGCTTTCTAGTTCGATAACATAGAATACCAAGCAGCAAATATTGAAAGCTGATGCTGTCTACTAACCCCATCTCTACCTGAATTTTCTGCTATCCTGGCATAAGTGGAATTCTTATTTTTTCGTGGTGGTGGTGGTGGTGGTGGTGGTGCTGGTTTTTGCTGTTTAGGTGGTGGTAGTGGTGCTGGTTTTTGCTGTTTAGGTGGTGGTAGTGGTTTTTGCTAGTGGTGGTGGTCGAACGAGAAACCAGGTTCAAAATTTCCCCAAGACACCTGATGAAGGCTGGAGGGTATATCAACTGAAACGTTGTGTTAACAAACAAGATGAGCACAAATATCCGTCAAATGTAAATATTGTAAATAATGTGCACATAACTGTGTACGTATATACAGACAGGGAATGCAATCGTCCGAAACATACACACACAGATATATAAATATGAATATACACACACAGATATATAATATATAAATATGTATGTATGTATGTATGTATGAATGTATTTCAAGATGCATGTATGTAAACAGATAAAATAAGAATCTCACGTATGAGATGCACTCAGTCGAAAACTTTCCATCAACTGAAATTATGAGAGAAATTAGTTAGAATGTACAAAAATTCCTCTATAAAGATGTTTAAAAATCTGAAAACAACAACCAGGGGAGATAAATTGAATTAGCTTAGTTAATCAAATTTGGGGAGAATAATATAGAGAACATTCACCTAGGTTATTTGCCCTTAGTTGTAATATATTTGTACATAAATATATTGAACATAATAGCGTTACCTAATTGGTGGATTCTCAATCTACGTGATAATGTTTTGCATTGACGAATTTGTACTGAGTGGTTATAAGGTTACAGACTAGAATAAAGATGGCAATATCGAAGGCTGTGAAACACATCCAAGCATACAGGTGTGGCGGTGTGGTAAGATGCTTGCTTCCCAACCACATGCTTCCAGGTTCAGTCCCACTGCGTGGTAACTTGAGCATGGATCTTCTACTATAATAGCCTCGGGCCGAACAAAGCCTTGTGAGTGGATTTGATATACAGGGTGTCCATGAGGTCTGGGTACATGGAGTAAATAAAATCATAAACAATTAAATATTAGAAATAATTTTTTAAAGTATGTGTTAATCCCCATGTACTCAGACTTTGTGGACAACCTGTAATATATATATACATATGTATATATATATATGTATATATATATAATGTATATATATATATATATATATATATATATTTATTTATGCCTTTTCGTTTAGTTGTTTAAGACATTTGACTGCAGTCATGCTAGAGAACCGCCTTTAGTAGAACAAATCGACACCAGGACTTATTCTTTGTAAACGTAGTACTTATTCTAACGTTCTCTTTTGCCGAACAGCTAAGTCACGGAGATATAAACACATCAACATCGGCTGTCAAACGATGATAGGCGGACAAAAACACACACACACACACACACACACACACACACACACACACACACACAAAAGAGAGGTTTCTTTCAGTTTCCGTCTACCAAATCCATTTACAAAGATTTGGTCAACCAAAGGATATAACAGACGACACTTGCCCGAGGTACTACGCGGTAGGACTGAACCCGGAAGCATATGGTATATATATATATATATATATATATATATATATATATATATATATCTCTATATATATTTATATATATATATATATATATTTACACACACACACACGGTAATCCCTCGCAGTATCGGGGTTCACCTATCGCGGTTTATTATTTAAGCTTACGTCGATTCCTCCATGGTCTTGTTGCACACACACGGCCACAGTAACACACACATACGCAAACGCATCTAGAGAAACACACAGACAGGCACAAAAATATATCTCGTCACTTTCCTCTCTGTACCTTTCACTACTCCTGTTTTGTCCACCTCAGCTTATCCTCTGTCTGTCTGTCTGTCTGTCTCTCTTTGTGTATCTATTCATTTCCGTCTCCCTGCAAGACTTTTTCTTCAAAATGTAAGATTCACAAATATCATACTGAAGTCACTTGGCACCAATCAAATGGCTGGAAAGTTAGAAAGTTGTTTTTTTGTTTTCGTCTCAAATAATCATTAGGAAACTACCATTTGGCAGAGGCCAATCATTTTGTTTGGTTTATATATTTACCTTTTTATTTTTCATATATACTATATTGTTCTTCAAAAGCTTCTGAAATAAAACTCAAACACACACACGTGTGTGTGTATACATGTATGTGTATATATATATATATATATATATATATATATATATATATATATATATATATATATATATATATATGTATGTGTGCGTATATAACTATATATATATATATGTATTTATATATATGAATATACATATTTTGAATATGCATATATATATATATACATATACATGTAAATATACATGTATATATATATTCATATATATATATATATAAGTTTTCATTAGAACAAATATAAATATACTTACATATATACACACAAAAATGTAGATGCCTCTATACATAAGTATGTATATATTTATGGGTATTTATATATACGAATTTTTATATATATGTATTTACATATATATGTATGCATGTTGTATATATTTGCGGTGTGCGCATGTATATAGAATATCTATATATCGGTATATGTGATATATATATATATATATATATATATATGCATGCATATATGAAAAAGTATATACATACATACTTGCACAGAAACGCAGACATACATATATGCAAGTACATATATATTGTATGTATACACACAATACTATACGGCTGATAAACGAGCTGCAGGGTATGTATATTATTTTAGTTATATATGTTTATATTTATTATTTATATATAAGTTCATTTCTAAACAGAGAGAAATACATTTCAATTTAAAACCCTATCAATACATTAAATATATATAAACCGCTATGTATTGAGATGTTTGATAAAGATAGTGTATCTCTTCTATACAGTGTTTAAAATTTGACCTGGAAAATCTCGTTTTATTTGTTTATCTTTCATATTATTATTATTATTATTATTATTATTATTATCATTGTTATGGTTATTATTTATCGTAGTAATAATATTGTGTTGCATATCCTGGGAATTTTGTTTGGTAAAAGTCATTCGTCTCTTTAATCGTATTTGATGCACACACACACACTCACGCACAAACACTCACTCACACACACACACACACACACACACACACATTCTGTTCAACCCTTACTACACACGCACACTCTTGCAGACGCATGCACACGTACACACACACTTCGCCACACCAAATATAACACACTCACCCGAAAACTACATACACCACACCCACATATACACGCACTCACACAAACGCATACTAATTACAAACACGCACACACATACACACCACCCTGGTAAACGTAACACACACAGATACACACAGAACCCCAGACAAATGCAACACACTCATACATACGGATGCACACACACACACACACACATACCACTCGGACAATTATAACACTACAAGCCTACACAGACACTCACAAACATACTCATGTGCACGCATATACCACTCTCACCAAAGCAACACACACAAACATACACACTCACACACACACAGACGTACACATATACACACAAGGACAAGCACATACACTGACGCATGCACACACAACACCATGATTAATACAAATCACACACACACACAGACAAACGTGCACACGTATACACGCACTACCCTGCTAAATATAAAACACATTCACAGACCCATACACACGCAAACTGAACCCTAAGACTAGTCAAACAAAAAACCACACACACATACACAAGCACATATATATAGACACACACACACATAGAACCGTGCACACACAAACACACATAGAACCGTGCACACACAAACACACATAGAACCGTGCACACACAAACACACATAGAACCGTGCACACACAAACACACACACACACTCACACCATCTTGAACTCTAAGACCAGTTCAAAAACCACTGAACCATGAGAGAATTGCCCAGAAACAAAACAAAAATCCTTTTGTATCCACAAATTATGTGAATGCATTCCCCCACCAACCAACCAACCTCCCACACTATTTCTAAAAATAGCAACCATTCTTGTCAAACACACATAGAAGACTGGAAATGAAAGGAAAAAAGTTTGGTCATTCCCCTAAAATTCTGTACAAACACCTAAATATGATTTCTGATGAAGTTTTGACTAAGCAATACACGCTTTCTCCTATCAAACACTGTCTACAAATTCTTTCTGTATATATGCTTCTATACAATCATGATTTTTGATGAACTTCTAAATAATTATGAATTTATTTTTACTACCTGTTTTCAACACTTTTATGTAGACTGTTTAAACAAAAAGCCCCTCTTAATATTTTCTTATCTTTGTCAAATATTCTATTTCTTAACATTTTCTTATCATTGTCAAAGGCTGTATCAGTGCTTTTTAATAAATTCTATGATAACCATTTTCTAACACAACAAAGGCTTCACAAAGCCTTGCATCATGCATTTGAAAAGCGTTTCTTAAAACGTGAAATCGGTCAGGTCAATGAGCATCTTTAACAGACCTCTGTATTTGAAAATCCTCTTTCCTGTATATTTTCACTCGTGCGGTACCTTGCAAGTTTACTTATATATATATACACCTTGATAAAACTCACTTAACAAGAATTCCCAAATTGAATAGGCCATGAAAACAGATCTTCACTAGAGTACAGTTATATATATATATATATATATATATATATATATATATATATATATGAATATATAAATACGCTAATATATATGTATTTATATTTACTTGCACACACATATATATACTTGTATGTGCACACACACACATTCACATGTCTATGGTTATGTCGATATACGTGTGTGTGTGTGTGTGTGTGTGTGTGTGTGTGTGTGTTTTAACGCGCGTGTGTGTTCTCGTATCAGTAATAAATAAACATAGATGAAGCTAAACAATACAATCATAGGTAAAATCTAACCGGGGTATGAATAACGAATCAACAGGTATCAAGTGCTAACTATTTATATTTATTTATATTAGACATACGCCAAATTTTGTCTTGCAACACATAACACAGAAAAGCTCTGTTGATATATTGACTGCTGATCGAAGACTGTTGCTCGATTCGTCACAAGGTGCACAGCTATTTTTGATATCTCGAAGACTGCTAAGTTTGAGAAAACAGTCGATAAGTACATACACTAATATGCACGCGCTTGTCCATTCACTCGTGTACATAGTGACACATACACAGGAATATAATAATCGATACACTCTTTTTTCTACCTGGGGTGTGAAAGATTCACGGTAGTCATCAGCTGCACGTTATATGAAAAGCCCACTCGGAAACCGCTGTAACATACATATACATTTACATACGTATGTGTATATATATATACATATATTTATATATATATATATATATATATATATATATCTGATATACATACACATCTACATACATACATATATAAGTATACACATTATATGCATACATATATATTTATATACATACATATATATATATATATATATACATATACATACATATATATATATATATATATATATATATATATATATATATATATATATATATATATATATATATACACATACACACTTCCACATACGCCAGCTTAATTTAATTCGTCCTTAGAAAGATACCTGTTGTTATGTCCTGTCATTTGTATTTGTGTAACATTCTCCGTTTTTTGCCGTCCTTGCTTTCGTATACATTTGTTGCTTTCTTTTCCAAGGAATCTCATGATCTTAGCTTAGTTTTTCCTTGGGGCTGGCCAGATTGGAGCAATCTCGAGTATAACCAGCCGAAATTGCAAAGATAATCTGGAACAGGATAATGACAAAAACGAACACGACAAAGAATAAACATACAAATAAAATAAAATACAAATACATTATACAAACAAAATATGGCCTTGAAGCTATACGACGTGACGTATACATGGGTAGCGCAAGGAAAATGTTTTATAGGATTGGAAATGAAAAACAACGAAAACAACAACAACAAAAATCGCTAATGGTGTAAAAGCAAACCGTGTTGGAAGTAAGGAAGAGAAAATGGCGACTGATCGACTCAGCGATCAGGTGAAAATAGAAAATGGAGAAGAAAAATGAGAATGATTACGGGTCACGTAGAAAATACTTACCTAAGATGCAATGGAGTGGAACTGAACCCGGAACCATGTGGTTCGAAAGAAAGTTTCTTACCACACTATTTATATATAGTTAACCTCTTCCAAATGAAAACCAGGCTGTGTTTACCTGCTGATGAATGGAAATGAGCAGCTCTGCGTACTGGAAACCCGATTCTTTCAGTTCTCTTCTCTCTCTTATATGGAAGTTCTGTAAAAGCCATGAAATTGCATGTATGTATTTCTATTAATAGATCACATGCATCTGGCCCTTCCGTATATTTAACGGAGTTATTCTTTTTGTTTTGTTTTTGTGAATTTTGTCCCAGATCACCATTCAAACAATAAACAACGACATGTTGTTTACTATACATTTTCAAACTAGATCCCGTGGGCCTTTAAAGAAGGTCATATCTCCAGCCTTTCTTCCTGCGAGTAAATTACAAACGAAAGTTAGAATAATCTTGTCTACTTCTTAATTCCAAGATTCTATCCAGCGGTTTGTGGAGATGATGGAAGCCAGTAATCTGTCAAATAAAAGAGACGAATGTCTACAGAAATATATCTAATGTTACTGTTGCCTTCGCTATCCAGTTACAGTGTGTATCTATCTACAGTTGCCAATATCGCTATCATTAACATCACAACGACGACTACTATCTCTGCCAAAGCCTCTAATGTAGTAAGATTGTCACCCTCACTGTCACCATCATGACCGTTAGATTTAGTACATCCTCCAGCAATGGACAAAAGGAAAACTATCACCATGCGTCAGCCACAAGCATCCGCAGCATAATTGCAAGCACAGCTACCTCGGCCAAGCGAACCAACATCACATCTGCCACTGCTACAAATAACAGGGGTGACACTTTATTACTGCCGACACACCGCCATAACGACACGTTTCGTAACTGCCACAAACACCAACAACACAGGCAATAGAATCACGGCGAACGAGAGCAACACAACAACCACCAACACCAGCAGCAGCAGCACCAGATCCAATAACAGCACCAACACCACCAGCACCATGAACTACAACACGAACTACAACACGAACTACAACATAACCAAATTCAGTATCACCAAATAATACCACCACCACCACCACTACCATCGCAACCAAATCCACCACCATAAATATCAGCACCAACATGAAGAAGAGCATTATAGCAGGCACTACAAACGCCACGAACAGAAGGCAAAATTATTATAAACACAACCCACCATTAACCACGGCAGCAAAGGCCCCAACAACAACAACATCAGCATCCCAACATTATTAGGAAGATCATCACCAATAAAAACAATCACAGTCTCCTATGTGAACGCCGTAAATCTTCTTCAACACCTTCATTAAACACCATCGCCTTTGCCATCAAATCCATCCCCACTACAAGAACAAAGAGCATCAATTTTGCTACCATCACATGCACTACTGCTTGTACCTATACGTACATACATACCTATACAATATATATATATATATATATGTATATATATATATATATATATATGCATATATATATATATATATATATGCATAAACGTGAACACACACACACATATATATATATATATATATATATGCATATATATACATATATATATGCATAAACGTGAACACACACATATATATATATATATATGCATATATATACATATATATATGCATAAACGTGAACACACACACACATATATATATATATATATATATGCATATATATACATATATATATGCATAAACGTGAACACACACACACACATATATATATATATATATATATGCATATATATACATATATATATGCATAAACGTGAACACACACACACACATATATATATATATATATATATATATATATATACATATATATATGCATAAACGTGAACACACACACACATATATATATATATATATATGCATATATATACATATATATATGCATAAACGTGAACACACACACACACATATATATATATATATATGCATATATATACATATATATATGCATAAACGTGAACACACACACACACACATATATATATATATATATATATATACATATATATATGCATAAACGTGAACACACACATATATATATGTATATACATATAAATATATGCATACATATGTGTGGATAAATTAAATGTATGCTCATTTATGTATGCAAGTGTGTATGGTCATATATACGTACACACGTCTACGTATACGTATGTACATATCTATACACGCATATATATATATATATATATATATATATATATGTATAGAGACATACATATAGGTATGCTTGTATGTACATGTATGCATATTATATACAAGGTTACATATATATACATATATTTATATACATAAATATTTGTATATATGAATGTCTGTGTGTGTATATATATATATATACATATATGTGTGTGTGTGTGTGTATACACACATATATACATGGTTACGTATGCACATACCACCCAAGTACCACACCACTACCATGACATATGTTACTTCTTCTAATACTACTTTGAATGTAATTCAATTAACCAATAATGAATACTGAAAAGACTTACATGTAATGGCAGTTTTGTTTCTGAAATAGTGCAATGCTGAAACAGTGGAACACGGTGGAACGTAAGAGTATATGTGAGTAAGTAGGGGGAGACAAATGGCTGCCGCAAGATCTGACATAATTGATGCAAGGTAAGATTTAAGGCACCAGAACATTCTCACAGAACAATACAGCTCCGAGATGAGTGCCGTGTAAGAAATGTTTATTACATACATACATGCATTCATTGGATGTTAAAATTATATATATACATATATATATATATATACACACAAACGCGCGTTCAGTATATATATGTGTGTGTGTGTGTGTGTGTGTGTGTGTGTGCATGTTTGTGTGTGTGTGCATGTGTGTTCCGAATATACATGCATGTATGCGTGCATTTTGTTCATAAGAGCACGAATATCGGAAAATGAACTTGTGTTGGTGAGTATAGGAAATCTATATTATGAGTGGATGGGTATTTATAAAATATTTTCTTGGTATATAACCAGAGACATACTAGACTTCATACTTACATGTATTAGAACATAATACACACACACACACACATACACACGCACACGCACACGCACACGCACGCGCGCGCGCGTATATATATATATAGTGTATGTATTTATGTATATAAATATGTGTGTCTGTGACTGTATGCAGATACATATATTTATATATATTTATATATGTACACACATATATATGTATATATAGTATTATATATGTATATATTTGTAAATATATATATGTGTATATATATGTGTATATATATACATATATACGCATGTATGTATTAATATGATTGTATATAAACACACTTGTGCGCATATATATATCACCCTATCTGAATATGGACAGCCGTAGATATATATACATATAGATGTTTGTTTGTGTGTGTGTGTGTGTGTGTGTATGCATATGTGTGCGTGTATGTTTGTGTGTGTGTGTGCATGTGTGTAAGTTTGGTACTCATGCTTACATATGTGTGCGCATGTGTTTCTATGTATATGATATTGAATATGATTCAGCTAAAATTTACATTAGTCTGTATTTTTATATATATATATATGTATGTATGTGTGTGTGTACATACAAATATACATGCATACGCAGACATACACAGATATGTGTGTGAGTGTATATATATATATATATATATGTATATATATATATTCACTTATTTACATATCTGTATATTAAAATCATTCAAAGCATCCTCACATATGTAAGTACACATACCTACATAGATACAAGAACGGAGACAACCTCACAGCCCATGCTCGTACGCAAACACGCACACTCATAATTATAGCCATATCTCTGTATATCTTGGTATCTCTTGTATATCTCCACGTCTACTTATACCAATTTTCGTAGTATGGTCTCTTCAAAAATAAGCTCTAATTTTCAAAGAAACTAAATTACTTAAAACATGCCAACATTCAACAAATAAAAATTTTCTTCAAAATATTTTGCTTCATGATTTATAACTGGCATCGAATTCTCGTATCGTTCAGACATGCTAAGAAGTGATTATTTACTTCGCTTCTGGAACCGTTTCCATACCTACATACCATCCTACTTACTTATCTACATACCTAACTACCGACCTACCTAAATGCTCACCTATCTAACTAATAGTTAACTACCTATCATGCTACCTACTGGTCTATCTATCTATCTATCTATCTATCTATCTATCTATCTATCTATCTATCTATCTGCGTGCCTACATGCCTGCCCGTCTGTCTGTCTATCTAAGGATAAGGTTTCTTTCGGAATCATATGAATTCGAAGCCGGTTACTCGATTTCTATGATGTTCTTTCTTTCTGTACCTGGACTGAACGCCGGTCCATCGTAAGATTGCGCAGTTTTACCTGCTGAGTGGACTGGAACCTCGTGAAATGATGTACGCTTCAACGGAATATCGCTGTTGATGAACGCTTCAACGGAAACCCCAGCAGTGCGCCGATGCAAAATATGGACTTATTTAAAAGTAGAAACGGAAACACTTCTAGCTGTATGACATCATTATCTTAATTGCCCCCATGTCAAAGAAATAGTCGTGTAAAATACGGAAGGTTTTATGCCACGCACTGTCTTTACTATTTATTTAGTATCATATGGTATACTCTTTACTTGTTTCAGTCTTTTGACTGTGGCCATGCTGGAGCACCGCCTTTAGTCGAGCAAATCGACCCCAGGACTTATTCTTTGGAAGCCTAGTACTTATTCTATTGGTCTCCTTTGCCGAACCGCTAACTTACGGGGACATAAACACACCAGCATCGGTTGTCAAGCGATATTGGGGGGACAAACACATACACACATACATATATATATATATATACGACGGGCTTCTTTCAGTTTCCGTCTACCAAATCCACTCACAAGGCTTTGGTCGGCCCGAGGCTATAGTAGAGGACACTTGCCCAAGATGCCACGCAGTGGGACTGAACCCGGGACCATGTGGTTGGTAAGCAAGCTACTTACCAAAAAAAAAACAAAACCTTTACCTGAGTGTGTTTGGCGATTTCTGTATAATTCTATAAAAAGCCTTACTTCTATAATGGTCGCGCAAACTCTTAGTAAAAGACGGCGAATAGGCAGAATCGTTTGAAGGTCGTATGGAATACTTCACATCATTTGTTGCAACACTCTTCATTCGGAGTTCAAATCTTGCCATAGCTAACTGTGACTTTCAGCAATTTCAGATTCATTTCCAAAATACCAAATCCTAGATATATGATGTTACTGTATAACATGCCATCGTTCAGTTTCCTTGCGCCCTGTGTTCAATCCCTGCAATGGTATACCTGGGTGGTAGACTTTATCAATTACCCGGTTGAAAATATCGACCTGGTAGCTTGAATGCTTTTAGTAGAGTCCGTTCTGTTGCAAGCATTCTGGTCTGGTCTCCATTTTGATGATACTTTCTTCCCCTCGTTAATAGACAAGTGGAAAGGATGCCAGGAACCGCATTCCCACGTGAGTAAAAATTAAAAATCAATTATTGTTGTTAGCATGTAATTGAGCGAGCGCCCAGATTCGTTAGAGCATCGGTAAAAATATCTTGCAACCATCCTTCTGGATTCTAACATTTTCAGTTCAAATCACGCGTAACTCAACAGCACTTTTCACTTTTTCGGGGTCAATAACGTAGGCTGCCAATCATGCATGGAAGCGATAGTATCAACATATTCCTCGGTTCACCACATTTTCTGGTACTGGTGTTATATAAAAAATAACTTTGTTGTCTAATTTAAGGAGCTGTCAAAATAGTTAGGGCATCGAAAAAATACCCTGCGGTATTTACTCCGGTTGTTTAAACATACACTTTTGATTCCACACGGAATTGAACTTTACTTTTCATCCTTTTGAGGTTGATAAGATAAAGCAGAAACCATGCACTGGAAATAATGATATCGACTAATGCACCTCGCCCAAGCTTTGTCTGAACTTTGTGACTCAATTAAAAAACAAATGTGGAGGCGCAATGGCCCAGTGGTTAGGGCAGCGGACTCGCGGTCATAGGATCGCGGTTTCGATTCCCAGACCGGGCGTTGTGAGTGATTTATTCAGCGAAAACACCTAAAAGCTCCACGAAGCTCCGGCAGGGGATGGTGGCGAACCCTGCTGTACTCTTTCACCACAATATTCTCTCACTGTTACTTCCTGTTTCTGTTGTACCTGTAATTCAAAGGGTCAGCCTTGTCACACTCTGCGTCACGCTGAATATCTCCGAGAACTACGTTAAGGGTACACGGTGTCTGTGGAGTGCTCAGCCACTTGCACGTTAGTTTCACGAGCAGGCTGTTCCGTTGATCGGATCAACTGGAACCCTCGACGTCGTAAGCGACGGAGTGCCGACAACAACAAAAAACAAATATTGTGTATAGATAATTTAAGCTTGTTTAAATACACCAATGATCAAATGCCCACTATTTAAGATGTCCAGCATTTTCAGATATAATGCGTATATTGCAATATATGTTTTGTTTCAGTTGGCACAATTAAATCTTTGCCTAATTTAAGCCATTATGCATTTACATGGATGATATTGTCCATGAAAGCTACTTTACCACAAGAAATATTTTTAAAAAGTTGATAGCTATGGTTTCACCAAAGCCATTTCGTTTTATTCTGCATTATATCATATTGCCTTATTTACTCATGCGTAAGTCGCACGCTGCGGTCCTAATTAAGTGTTAAATGCTGCTACAAAATTTCTTTCTTTCATAGCTTTAGCTTTTCGCCGTGAATAAGTCATATCACAGTTTTTTCTCTTAAAATCAAGTATAAAACATTGCGACTTAAACACGAATAAATACAAAATATTAGTAGTTAGTTTGTTCACCATATGTCTGTCCATGCTTCTGTCACACATGTACAATCAGTTACTGACGAGATTATTTGATTAATGTAGGTTTTTTTTTTTTCTTTTTGCGGTTTTTGTCGAACTGAAATCTCTTAGGGAAATTGTCAGCTTTGACGAGATCTCTGAACCAGAATAGTACTTTCGCTTTTAGTTTTTGTATGTTTCTTTACATATTAAAACTGGATGTATTTTCATTGTTGCTTTGCTTCAGATTTATTATTTTTTTGACTCTCAAAAATATTTATTATGTTTTTTATTATCCATGTCTGGGCACTATTGTTTGATCTTGTTGTAGTATTCATTACACATCTAAAGCAGATAAATTATAGCGTTTCCCCAATGCAAATATTTATTTCGGATCATTATTGGAATTTTCATTTATATCTTTATATCAGTGTATCGATTAGCAAAGCAAAACTAAATATGTTTTAGAAACTAGAGAGTTCGAGCATTAGGTCTAACCTTACCATAATTATTGACATGTTATTTGATATAAAAAATAGAATTTGTCCTAAATTCTACCCGTATTGTTCGACCATTATTTTGCCTACCCTTTATTTATTTTACAGAAATAATGAAGAGTAGGTAAGCTTATGCGTACACAAATGGGAAGAAATTAGTCTGAATACATTATTCCAAGTTTTCGGTTGCGTTTTGTACGTCATTTTGGTAAAAGTCTTTAGTGACTGAAAAAAGGCACAAATTGAGAAATTCATTATGGAGTCCTATTGCCAGACATAGGGCGATTCCAGCAATCGCCCTCTTGACTCAGGGCAGCATTACCTCCTCCAGGCACCTGATGTAGGCCTACGTGTTGAGTCTGAGGCTGTGTGGAAAAAAAATGTGGAGGCATATCATCGCCATCACTAGTGATCACTCCAAACATCATAATGCTGACTGGATGTCTGATTTATATCACTCTCAGTACATGTCCTCACGTTGCACTGTCTTGAGATTGACATCAAAACACTCCGAAATGTTCGTACTGGAGCTTCCAGCGCGAAGGCCATGCAGTACAGCATGTCGTTTCCAAATTTCTGGCAAAGTGATTTGTGTCAGGGTGCAGTTTTTTTCTCACAGACGGTGCCCAACTGACCCTACTACCATGTGTAGTCGGCATAGTCAAAGATAAACCATGTGCATGCGCGAAATTAAAAATATGAAATGGTGACAATGTACCTATCGTGCCCCGAGTATATATATATATATATATATATCATTCAACTACAGTAATAGTTGAATAATATTTGAATATTAAAAATTATTTGATTTTAATTTACAACGTAACATTATAATTAAAAACGGTACTATCATTTTGTTAAAATATTGACACACTAGAATACTTAAAAAATAAGACCCAGAAGTACCAATATAGCTAAAAGTTTATGCAAAGTAGAACATTATATATGGCAGGCAAATTCATTATGTAAAATATAGGCATTGGGTCAAGACTAAAAATGTGAAAACTTGGCAATAACTCAAGCAAATTTTAATGTGAATTAAGTGATATATGTAGAGTTTGCAGTAATATGAAACTAATTCTTGTATTATTCTATTTATTCCACTAACTGATTATTTTTTTATAACCTATTTTCAAATTTCTGATTATTAGTTAATTAGAAAAAGGAATTTTTTAAAAGTGCCAATAATATTTTCAGTCATTTTTATTTTTAATAGAAGTAACAATGACAAATAATTTGTAATAACATTTTTAGCTTTAATAAAAGCTAGTATTTTCTAAATCTAAATAATTTATTTGAAATTTTGACCTTAGCTGCAATATTTTAAATAAAATATGTTCTTTTTCTGTTCTCTACCAGATGTAATAAGTTGTCCTGAACTTTTCCAAATGTAATAACTTATCCTGTAATTTTCCAGCGTTATAATCTTAAGAATATTATATCTCTTGCTCGCATTTTTCTATGTGATCTCTATATATATATTTTTGCGTCTGATCATGTGTTTGTGTGTGTATAAATGTGTGTATAAATGTAGACAATGTATACGTGTGCGTGTGAGCATGCGTTTATGTATGTGACTCTGTGAGTGTGAGTGATTGTATGCGCATGGGAGCGCGTGCCTGTTTAAGTATATATATTGGGGTACATTACTCTCACTGTCTGACTATTTCGGAAAACGGTTTTGTTATTGTTGTTCATGTTTAGCACAAGGTTATCCGTGATTATTCAAATTAACGATCGAGCTATCAAAGGCATTACAGCCATAGCGTTTCTACCAATGTTTTCGATACATAATATACTTAGGATTATCATGCCATATAGGTTTGTTCTTTATTTTCTCATATTGTGTGTGAAATTTTTTCTTGTGGCTCTCTGTCAGTTACGACGACGTGTGTTCCAGCAGAGCTGATCAACAGCACAGCCTGCTTGTGAAGTAAAAATTAACGTGCACGTGACTAAGCACTCAATAGACACGCGTACACTTGACGTAATTCTCAGGGAGATTCAGAACGATACATCATGTGAGAAGGTTGGCCCTTTGAAACACTGGTAGTATTAATTTTTGCCAGCTGGGTTGACTGAAGTAACTCGAAATAAAGTAGCTTGCACAAGGGCACAAATACGGCGCCTGGAATCGAACACACGATCGGAGGACCCTAAACCTAACGCGCTTGTACGAAATACATTTTATACTACAGCTTTTAGTTTGTTGTACGACCACTAACACGATCCTTCGTCGGCCAGTTTTCATACAGTCAGTTTTCCCTTAACAGTGTCTTTTAGAAAATGAACATAAATTTTAAATTAAGAAAAGTGGCCATAGCCCTAAGACATGTCATTAAGCTCCGTCTTGCTCTCTTGAGTCTCTGATTTATAGTTAACAACAGAAGAAAATAAAAAGACGCCTTTTATTCTTATTGGATATTTTATGGACGCTTCCCTTCGTGAAAAGAATTGGTAGCTGGTAATTATTATATTTAAAGGGCTGCGAATGGTATTATTTGTAGGCTTCACATATCAACACGTATTTAGTTACTTCTTTGTTTTTACACAAAGTTCAAATCCTAACGAAGTTCTTCTTTGCCTCTTAGCTAGTATTTGCTATTTGTAAATAACAGTGAATGGCATTACTTTTTGAGGTCAAAATAGCGATCATTGTGTATGATTGTAAGGCTGAAGTGTTGTGTTTGTCAAGGGAGAATACTGTGCTCTTACACTCTTACACTTACATAAATATCACCAATACTACCAGACTTATTTCATGTTGTTTTCCCTTTCTGAGTCGTACGCCATCTCCGATGACATACAAATACATACATACACACATACCTACATACATGCATGCATACATACATGCATATACCACACTGCCTAAATAACAATCTTGAGAAATTAGTCTTCTCGAAATCAGAAAGGAGAAAGCTAATTCGAAGACTACAGATCCAATCGATCACTGTAACTGTAAAGTTCTGTAAAACTTTCCAGAAGTTTATCATTTAAATATGTATGAGTATGTGTAGACATGTAACTATACGCATGAGAATACGTAAAGCAAAACATACAAATCTGCACACATACATACATACATACATACAAAACACCCTTTTGGAGTTGTTGAAATTCTAATGAAGGAGACTTGGATCTTGGTTAAAAACCGGCCCTTTCTCTATTGGCAAGAAATCTTGGAATAAAACTGAACAATGACATACATACATAAATACATGCATATGTGAAGGCACGTGACCTATTGGTTAGGGTGCTGCACTCAGAATCGTTAGATCGTTGGTTGGATTTCCGGACCGCGCGGCGCGTTGTGTTCTTATTCATTTTTTCATCTGTCCCATGACAAACTGTGCTAACGGAGTGTAGATATAGTTTTAGCGCCACTTGGCATCTATTTCTAGCGTGTTGGTAGGATTTATTCGCACCTTTTCATATAATTATATTATATAACTATAAATTAGTAAAACTATCTATCTATCTATCTTGTTATCTATCTGTCTATATATGTTATATCTTCTAACCATGACATACTAGTCATATTTGTGGACACAACGGATCTAATACTATACTACCCAATGTGTCTTTCCATTGGTAATAGCCAAATGTGTGATTTTGAGAAACGAGAAGAAAATCCTTCTTATTTCCTGTTGGTCGAGGTAAAATTATAGAAGACTCTCATCGTAGCTACACCTACCTAATTTCCTTTCAATGTGTCCTACAGAAAAAAAAGGTCATTCTCATAATAAAAATTCTTGACACACCGTTATACATGTTCAGTGTATCGAAAATCTATTCTAGGTAAGTTAATACAAAGCAAACGTACGTAAAACATAGAACTACATATAAAAATGATATGAAACTGACTTATACATTGTCATGCAATGTTTTGTGATATCAGCAAAAATGAATAAACATATCTTTTCATTTCTGTAACAGTTATTTTCGAATAAGTTTTTAAAACAAAAGAATGATGACAAAGGAATAATATTATAAGAAACAAAGAAAAAATACTGACATTGAAGAACCAGCGTAAATGAAGGCAGCACAAAATTAATACAGATAATCTGTTACTCTTTTTCTCTCGAACGCTTTCTTTCGATTCTCTCTCTGTCTCTCTGTGTAACTCTCTTTCTCTCTCTCTCTCTCTCTCTCTCTCTGGTTTTAGTACTTCGGGATATGTAATTTAGAAGAGAAGGAAAAAAAAACATTGCTATGCAAAGGTTCACATGAAATCAACAAGAAATAAATAACAAATCAGCTTCCAGGTTATAAGGCTTTGCAATAAGTTTTGTTCTTCGAAAGAAAAACAAACGAACAAATACGCAAGAGGGGGGAGAGTGAGAGAGAGAAAGAGAGAGAAGTAGATTCAAATAGAGAGACAAAGAAAGACTAAGGTAAAGAATGGGGGATAACGTAAATGGAAGAAAAAATGAAATAAAAATTTAAAAATAAGACAGGAAATCTATATTCTCATTTATCACAGATGCGAATAGTTATTATGACATTCATTGAATTTCTTACAAAGTTCATGAATATGTATGTATGTGCATGTATATAGATATGTATATATATGTACATATACATGCCTATATATATATATATATATATATATATATATATATATATAGGTATATATATATATATAGGTATATATATATATATAGGTATATATATATATATAGGTATATATATATATAGGTATATATATATATATATATATATATAGGTAAATATATAGGTATATAGGTATATATATATATATATATATATATATATAGGTATATAGGTATATATATATATATATATAGGTATATAGGTATATATATATATATAGGTATATATATATATATATATATATATATAGGTATATATATATATATATAGGTATATATATATATATATAGGTATATATATATATATATAGGTATATATATATATATATAGGTATATATATATATATATATATATAGGTATATATATATATATATATATATATAGGTATATATATATATATATAGGTATATATATATATAGGTATATATATATATAGGTATATAGGTATATATATATATATATATATAGGTATATAGGTATATATATATATATATATATATATATATATATAGGTATATAGGTATATATATATATATATATATATATGTATATATATGTATATATAGGTATATATATGTATATATAGGTATATATAGGTATATATAGGTATATATATGTATATATAGGTATATATAGGTATATATATGTATATATAGGTATATATATATATATAGGTATATATATATATATGTATATATAGGTATATATATATATATACACAGATATATAGGTACACACACACACACACACACACACACACACACACACACACACACACACACACATATATATATATATGCATAAATATCTGTGTTTGTGTATCTATCTTTCACTCTAACTTTCTCTCTCTCCCTCTCTCATTCTATATATACATTTATACCGACACACGCGCGCGCAAGCCTATTCATGTGTATATGTATGTATGTGTATATATATATATATATATATATATATATATATATATATATATATATATATACATATACACACATGTATATATCCACATATTCCGAAGTAAGCAATAAAACATAATAAATAGAACGAATGAAAGAAAAACTGAATTTCGTATTTGGAATGAACTAATTCTTCAATCATACATTTTGTTGAAAGAATGCGCAGAAGGAAATCATCGCCATGTTCATTTTGTCTTATTTACATTCCATTTCTTTTCGCACGGCCACCATCTGTCTTAACCGCCATTTTTTTCCCCATCATGGTGGAAGTAACACATAATATGAAGGCAAAAGAAATAAAAGAAAACATATAATAATAATAATAATAATAATAACAAGCAGAGCAATGTAAATTGTTTACAAGAAAGTCTTATCTACCAATTTGTTGTGGTCATTTTGCGAGGCAATACAAACTGGAAATGAGAAAGACAAAAATGAAGACAGTGATGAAAAGAAAGAAAAAGAAAAAAATAGAGAATATGGAAGCGGCACCTAGACATCTGCGCATAGGCGTACATATACTTATATAAACATACTTGCGAATATCATACATATAATCAGCACCGTATTGACTGGCAGCAATGACTTGTATTTAGATTTCAAATGTCCTTCATAACACAATATATATATATATATATATATATATATATATATATATATGACTATATGTATGCATATACGTATGTATATGTAAGTGAGAATATACTTATCACATATGTATATGTATGTGTGTATATATATATCACATATGTGTGTGTGTGTTTGGAGGGAGAAGGAGAGAGAGAGAGAAAGTGATGAAGAGTGAGACAAAGAGAGGCAGGCAAATATATATATATAAGTAAACGGTTTAGCATGCAACATAACACTGAATTAGAGATCAAATACCCAATCCTGAAAATTGACTTAAACGTAAAGCGAAAGAAAAGAAAAGCTCAAGAAGGAGAAGAAGGAAAGATAGAAGAGAAAGAAAGAAAGAATGAATGACAGAAATCTGATTTGCGACATAGAAATAAGGTCAAAAGGCTTTTTCATTTTGAGCGGTTGGCTATGAAATACAATCAGCCCTAGGAGATGACTGGTATTTTTAATTTATTGATATATTAACTAATGATGGAACCCGGTGAAATAGTGTAAAAAATATACGAAAATACAGTTCTATATTTAAGAGATGAGGACAAATATCCGTCAAATATAATTAATGTAAATAATATATACGAAAATGTTTAAGTATTAATATGAAAATAATTTTCATCTATGTACAAGGCTGAGTACTAGGATGAGCGGTAACGCGCCAATGAAAGAATTAATTGGTGGTCATTCATTTTTTACGTTAAATAGTCACGTTTTTGTATAAACCACTGTTTATTTAGCTATCTATTCTTTTGCGCATTTCATTGCTTTCTGTTTGGCTCGTCCTTCGGCAACACATTAAATGTTGTGACCATTGACATCGAACGCAGTCTACATTCCAGTCTTCGGTTGGATGTATTACAGTAACATAACATGTAACATCGCTTTCAACTACCAGAAACACACACACAGGCACACATACACGCACGACCACGCACGCACACAGACACGCAATATATATATATATATATATATATATATGTATACGACGAGATTCTTTTAGTTTTCGTCTACCAAATCCACTTTGGTCGGCCCGGGGCTATAGTAGAAAACACTTGCCCGAGAGACTGAATCCGGAAACATGTGGTTGGAAAGCAACCACACAGCCACTCCTGCATATGTATGTATATATATATATATATATATATATATATATATATATATATATATATATACACGTACTTGTATATATATATAACTAAGGTAACTACGATTACACATTAGTGACCTCTCAAAGAGGATGGAGTAAATTTAATTCAGGACACATCATGGCTTTAATTGTCACATACAATCCCTTGTTCTGTCCGTAATTAGATAAGCAGACATTTTTCTAAATGAGCAATAACTGTGTCTAGGATCTAACCCGAAACGAGGTTCTGAACCATAAAGCTAGGGCAACATTTTTCCTCCCAATCCACACGTATCTGTAGCTACTTATAGTTTAATATAGTTACTTATAGTTTACTACTATCTCCACTCCTCTTGCCTTTAACTAGAGGTTTACAAACTGTCAGAATATTTAGTCAGAAAAATCTGATAAAATGCTCGTGGATATTATTAGATAAATAAATAACTAGCTTCTGCAAATGAAACCTCTCTAAGAAATGAAAATATATTTTTTAAAGAAAAATGAATTTTCATTTGAAAAATGTCACAAAATTTTCATTTATTTATTCATTTATTTATTTATGTTTTCGTTATTTCATTATTTATACTTTTTCATGAGACTTTATATTTTTCCTTCTTTTGGTGCTTTCATTCTCACTCAATCGCACCCTCCCTCCCTCCGCTTCACCTTCTCCCTCCTCATTGAATTACGCTTTCTCTCTCTCTCTGTCTGTCTATCTGTCTGTCTGTTTGTCTCTCTGTCTGTCTTTCTCTCTCTCATTTCATCTCTTTCTCCCTTGCCTCTCTGTACATATATACATGAGTATGTGTATATGTATGTATGCATAAATGAATATATAAATCTGTATTTATACACCCACCCACATACCAATACACACACACACAAACACACATATATATATGCATATGCAGTTATATATATATATATGTATATATATATATGTTTATATATAGGGAGAAATTATATATATATATATATATATATATATATATATATATATATATATATATATATATATATATATATGAATATATAGATATGTCTATATATAAGTATATATGTATTGATATATAGTCTTATATATATATGATATTCGCATATAAGTAACATATGTTAACAAATATATACACTCACGCATGTAAATACATACCCGTGTGTGTGTGTGTGTGTGTGTGTGTGTGTGTGTGTGTGTGTGTGTGTGTGTGTGTGTGTGTATATACATATATAAACACACACATACATGCATATGTATTTTCTTACTTTCCAATACCAAACCTTCTACCGATCTTTCAATTTGGCTATTAACTATCTCTGGTAGTGTTTGGTGTGTAAACTGCAGTGTGGAGAGTAACATCTACTGTAATTGCTAATACTTATTGTCCCTGAGTAGATACACCAAAAATAAAAGTAAACCGGCCTGATTTACAGCCGTTAATAGATTTTTAAAATTGCCTGTCAGAAAGAATGATTTTAGAAATCTGATAATTATTTAACTTTAGATCGAGAAAAGACTGAGAAGAAAACAAACAAACAAACAAAAAAGCTGTTAATTTATATCTTAAAGAAATCGAAATGTAGAAGTATTAGCTTATAGCTTTCTAAAAGAAGTTCGCTACTAAAATGGAAAGACATGGCAGTTTGCAATTGTACAAATACGTCATTGCGGTTTAGTATCGTTTCTTTATCCGTATTTTTTGTCTGACAATCTCCCCTGCACGACATTTGAACAAAGTAACGTTTACTAAATTAAAGTGTATGCACACACACACATAAATGCACACACACACATAAATGCACACACACACATAAATGCACACACACACATAAATGCACACACACACATAAATGCACGCACACACATAAATGCATGCACACACACACATACACGCACACACAGACACACGCACACATACACACTCACAGAAGCATGTACACACATTACCAGGAATGGTCCTTTAAAAACGTAGTTTAAAAAAAAACATAGTATGCGTCAAAGAAAGGCGTAACAAACCGCCACGGAGATAA